>NW_026937847.1:0-8224 GCF_032062105.1 Saccostrea cuccullata | reverse complement strand
AAACTAATTTTAGAACTATTTTTATCAATTTTAAGGGTTAATCATCTTTTTAAATTTTAGTTTTTTTAAGGGGACAAAGGATGTATGGTCACATGACTTAGGTTAATTACGTCATAATCTCTGATAAAATATGTACAAAACAAGATTAACACTACATTACTTGTATAATTTTTTGACTGTTTGTTTCAGTTCACCATCTTGTATAAAAATATTTAAAAACATTCAAACCTTCTTGCAATTATTATCAAATTACGGAATAGATTGATCCACTCTTCTGTTTCCCTAGAATGCGCGTCCTATGAGTCGTTGACGTTATAGTGGATCTCTAAGTACAGTAAGATTATTCACGGTTTGGTTTAAACATATTTTATTGTTAAGATGTTACAACGAAAGGATTATACACGGTAAAACACGGGTAGTATTAATACAATAAAAGCGGGTCAGGATCAGTACGTGGTGAGATATTTTGTGAATTAGTGAACACAAAAAAATGTTTTTTACATAGTTGTTGACGGAAATATTTTGTAGGTACTGTAAACCAACTTTTATTCGCGTGCGAGAAATTTTCTCGATGTTCGCGAGAGCTCTGTCGTCGCGAATATTTCTCGCCGCGAACCGGTTCTTAAGGTTTATATGCCAATAACAACAGGTCCAAAATAGGCTTGATCGCGAAAAATAAATCGTCGCGAAATAGTTTATCCTTGGTAATTCGCAAAATAAAGTCGTCACGAATAAAAGTTGGTTTACAGTATATCTTATGTCTTATTTCGCTTATTTCGTAAATGTGTGACATCATAGTTGGGTTTTCCCGTACTCGAGAAATGTAAACGCGACACGTTTTTGTCCCCCGCTTTCGCGAAAGCGAGGGGACATTAAATCTCATTCGTCTGTCCGTCGGTCCGTCTGTCTGTCCGTCGGTCCGTCAGTCTGTCCGTCCATCACAAAAACTTTAACCTTGCTCATAACTTTTGATTTAGTGGAGCTTTAATTTCTATATTTCATATGTGTATTCCTTGTGATAAGACCTTTCTTTGGGTACCACCAAATTTGACCTTTTGACCTTGGAGTTTCAACTACTTTTACTAAAAAATTCCAAACTTTTACTTTGGCCATAACTTTTGAATGGTAGGTACTAGGACTTTCATATTTCATAATTTTATTCTTTGTGACAAGACCTTTCAAAGAATACCAACAACTTTGACCTTTTGACCTTGACCTTGGAAATTTACGTACTTATGAAAAAACTATATCCTTGACCATAATTTTTGAACGGTAAGGGCTACGGCTTTTATACTTCACATATTTTATTTTGTAAGAAGTCCTTACATTGGATAACAAGAACTTTGACCTTTTGACCTTGACCTTGGAGTTTTAACTACTTTTTAAAAATTATAACCTTGTTCACAACTTTTGAACAGTAGATACAAGGACTTTTATATTTCACACATGTATTCTTTGAGGCAACACCTTTCATTGGATACCAACAACTTTGACCTAAGGACCTTGACCTTTGAGATTTACGTACTTCTGAAAAAACTTTAACCTTGACCATAACTTTCAAACGGTAAAGGCTATGGCTTTCGTACTTCACGTATGTAATTCTTGTGAGAAGACCTTTCATTACATGCCAAGAACTTTGACCCGTTGACTTTGACCTTCGAGTTTTAACTACTTTTTAAAAACGTTAACCTTGGTCACAACTTTTGAACGGTAGAAAATAGGACTTTCATATTTTAAATATATGTATTCTTTATGGCAAGACCTTTTATGGGATACCAAAAACTTTGACCAATTGCCCTTGACCCTAAAAATGATATCTTGCCCACAAAGATACTGAAAGCGGGGGACCACAATTCTTTGAATTTGCTTGTTCTCATTCTCTTGTCTTGTTTAACTTTGCCGTGTGCAATATTTAGCTCAGCTTCACCAATCGATATTTTTTACAGTTAGTCAATAACATGACAAACTTGCATTTCAAAGTAATTTTTCAAATATTGAATGATAGAATTTTCTGCAAATTAATTTTTTTTGTTTAAGTTGTCTTAAAAAGTACGTAATTTTCCGTCTCCAGATGTGGTGTGACAAAAGAATCTTGCTTTTTTTGAATTTTTAACCCTATTCATACTCTGAAATATTTTAAAAGACACATGTTCGCCGACATATTTTTTTATATATGCTGAAAAATTCCATTATGGACCGAGTAATGGGCCCAGAAATACAGAGGATCGAAACTTCTTTTAGACATTGTGGGACATAGTATTCGTCACCCAATATCTCAAAAATAAATCTAGAAACTTATTGATATATCTGCTTTAAGGTATGTGGGACATACTAAATTAGAGATATACAAAATATGAAAAAATTGAACGACAGGTATTCTTAATGCTAAAGGTGATTCTTCCCCTTCAGTTTGCAAAGAATAATTGAAAAAAAAAGATATTCCAAGAATGGGGTGTATACGTTTTCAAACGCTGGTTTGTTAGATTTATCTGGTCGACCATAATAAACCCTGTTTTGTGAACTTCAAATATAACCCTTCATAGTTTTAAAGAAAACTAATTGCATATAATCAGTTTAGATTTTGAAATTATCAAAATTAAAGAAATTTTGATTTTTTTTCTGAAAGATCCAACATCACTTTGTCAATGTTTTTAATAAAGATTTCAAATATTCTCTTGGCAAATGAATGAATTCAAGAGCATGCTCTATGTATGAATAATTTCTAAAACGAGGTAAATTATTGAAAAACAAGTTGAAGAAAGAATTGTCAGCAATCTCGTTTAAAGTCATCATTTCGTAAGTTGTATGGTCGATATAATGACCTTTTCAGCAAATTCAATTTATCATTGAGTCAAATGCTGACTAACGTTTTTCATACTAATTGTTAGTCCATTATCTTTACTTTGAATTTCAAAGGAATTTTACGTTATTTCCCATTCATGACGAGGGGCTCACGGCGAGTGTGACCGGTCGGCGGGGGATGTTCACCCCTCCATGGCATCTGATTCTATCTCTAATGTTTTGGAGGCCCGTTTTTACTAGCTCCTGTTTTGTATTTTTATTAACTTTTGATCTTAATATTGTTCGTTATCGCCATATAATTTATTGATTTTTATAGGTTTTAACATAAATATGATGTAATTTGGGGCATAGCTAATTAAAATAATCACACTTCTTTATGTTCAATTTTGACTGTTGAATTTTAGAGATATGTATTTGAGACATTTTATGTGAAAACTAACTTGCAAAGATGTTTTCTATGGATATTTCAGCCACAGGCACTTTGGGGTTTGTCCTCCCCCTTTTTTCCTTAAAAATTTTGGGGGTGCCACATCTTTTTCCTTTTTTGGGAAGTTAAAATCACTCTTAAATTATCTCTTTAAATGTACATCGGAAACGATATTCTAAAAACGGCTTAAATACTACTTTTACACAATGGTTACATTATCGATACCAAGAAGTGTATATTAACTACCAAAATTGAAAATATTACAGTCGCTACCAGGACTCAAAACCATGACCTTCCGATCAAGCTCTAACAAATTCTCATGAATGGGTGTAAGGTAATTTAAAAGAGGCTTCTAAAATAATCATTTCACTGATCTGTTCTTTGCATTATCAATCTTTTGCATTTGTAAAAAAATTTTTTCATCGAATAAGGGAACCATGGGTAATAACAAGAATTTGTATCTTGGTAATTTTTATCTACAGTAAAAGGATAATTTCTGATACTTTACAAATTTACAGAAATGGAAAATGACATTAGATATAGAAGTAATGGCATGATAGACTAAGAGTTCTTTTTCATTGAAATTTATTGTTAAGAAAACCTAAAAGAATAATTTCTGATTCTTTACAAATCAACAGAAATGGAAAATACTTTAGATATTGAAGTAATGGCATGATAGACCAAGAGTTCATTCTTATTTGCAAAATCTCAGAATAAAGGGGGATAGCAACCATTTGTCGGGTGTTTGTGAGCTAAAAGTTTTGAAAAAAAAGTTTTTTAATGAAATTTATAGATATCTGTGAAAGTTGAACTATTATTGACTCCGATGTAAATATTTGCCCGTCGTGGGGAATTTTTTTTTATAATTATCAGAACTTTCTCGATATCTGAGTTTTCCCTATATACATGTAGTTAAAAGTATGTATTTTATAGCAGACAGCAATACAGTTCTACAAGTGGAAATCCTACTTATACTTCTTTTTCTAAGGAAGAAATTCTTTAAAATCAAATGTCCGTTTTAAATATTTTTAATATTCCACAGAGCCAAAAGGAATTTGAACTACCGTATTTTATATATTGTATTCCGAAACTTCATAGAAATCCTTACATGCAAAGATACATTGCAGGTTCCAGTAAATGTTCAACCAAGCCTCTTTTGTTCATTCTCACTAAAATATTTACAGTAGTGAAGAAAAAAATTCAGGAGTACTGTGCAACAGTATATTCAAGAAGTGGTGTGAATCAGATGTGGATACTAAAAAAATCAATATAACTTTTGGACAATTTAAATTACAAGATTTTACCAAAATCAACAGTTTAAAAACTTTCAACTTTATACACTATCATTCACCACGATATATTAAAGTCCAGGCTTTTTTATATCATTGACACCTGCTTTTTCAATGCAAATGGAACTCTAAATTTTCTAACGGTCATTGGTCAATTGCAAAATTAATTTTAAAACGCATTCTGATTGCACCCAAGTACTCGGAAATTGATAAAAAGATGCTTGAGTTAGTTATAGGGTTAAGGGTTAGGGTTTGGAGTTAGGTATAGACACTTCACGGTTAAGGTTAGGGATCGGGCTAAAAAAGGAGATGCCGGAGTTAGTTCAAATAAAAATAAAAGTAATCATGGATAGAAGTAATAGTTAAAGAAAATGTAGAATGCCTTTAGAAATGAAAACGGACAACATGACTAAGTCAAAGTCAAAAAAACCCAATTGTCAAGAAAAGGGAGAAAAGTGGCTTCTTATTTACACCGCAGATTGTGCTTAGAAATTGACAAATTGAGAATTTGTGACCATTTTCAACCTCCCAATCTTTAGAATGGATGAATTGACACCCTCACTTATGAGACACCCCAAAAGGGACTCCTGGTAGCTGCAAAGAGCTGGCAAAACTACTTTTCTCTCTAAAGATATGAATCACTAAACTTGCGGAAAATGTACAAAAGTCCTAAAAACTTTGAAACAGGGATTGGAAAGTTAAAATGGTCAGGTTCACAACCTGCACGTGCTGAGGCGGTCTTATTAGGAGCTGTTCAAGTGCTTTTAAAACCGGTTATGCCAGAGACGAGGAAAGTTTGCGTTCCGCGCTAAGTTCTTTTTTCCCGGGCCCATAGACTTAAACGGTGCGAGATAGAGGCCCTAAACTCGTACATCAAAGGTTAAGAAACTTCAAGAAATCACATACCCGCTTAGCCTCTTAGTTCCAAGGGGGTGCACCTAACGGCATTTGAAGAAAAGGTGCTGTAAATTTGGTTGGACCAGAAGGCACGTCCTAGGTAGTCGAAAATTGGGACGAAAGGAAACTCTTTATTTCATTGAAGGTTTCGTAGGCCTCGCTAAACTGACCTGAACCCCTCTCGCTTAAATACCCACCTCTTCCTCAGAAGGGGTGTCAAATGGACGCCAAATTGAAAGGTCCGAATCTCTCTTAGTTCTCAAGCAATTTTTAAAATCTTGGTGTCATTTAAAAGACCTTGGCAAGTTCTGTCACGATCCGAAGATGATTTTGAAAGGTCAAAAGTGGAAAATTTGCGAGGGTTGATAAACGTCTGTGTAAGCATCGTGGATACACCTGGGCAATATTTGCTCTAAAAAGCCTCAAAAATGGCTTGATCTTTTTACCCTTTACGGCATTTTAGAAACCGTGTCAAGAGCTCTCTGACAAGCCCAAGAACCGTTACGAAATAAAAAAAAATTTCTGCCGTTTGCAAGCCTTTTGAGAATATCACTTGTTATTCAACTTTCTGCTCTCTGGACTGATAATATCCTGACGCGAAGGTAAGGAGCTTTTCAGGATCTTTCCAAAGACACCAAGAACGTTGACATCGGAGCAGTCAGTCAAAAGATATGAGCAAAAAACGAAAAGTGTTTGCAGGGGTTAAATTCAGGGTTAGGGTTACCGGGGATTAGGTTAATGGGGGTAAGGGTTAGTGGGGGTTAGGGTAAGGGATAGAGCTGAAAACAGGGTTAGAGTTTGTGTTAGGGTTAGGGTATAGGCACTTTGACGTGATGCGGGTGCGGGAATGCGGAACTCCGCCTATTTTATAAGGTGATTGTAAATCATTTCATTGTGAAAGTACGTGTTTCGTTGCAGGATTTCTTTCGATTTGGACGTTTATATACTGTTGTTTTTTTAATGGGTGATTTTCTTCATCGAAGGTAATATTTATTTGATTTTTTTAAATTGCTAATTATGATGTATTCTTTGAATAAGCAACGAAATTTTTTTTATGGAAGTAATGCATAACATTGCCTTATTTTTGCATTTAAAATATACTGAAGTATAATGATTTATTTGTGTTTAGAGAATAAAGTTTATGTATATTTTTTGTGTTCAACAATAGTAATTATACTCGCACTTTCTAAAGAAAATTCGGTGTATTGTTGTTACTCATGTCCGTCCGTCCGTCCCTCTGTCATTCTTTCTTCCCTGAACTCCGCCTACATTGTACACAGGAGCCTAAACATCCTTTTGGGAGATGGTTGGTGGTATCATGTAGATGTTCATTAAGGTTTCAAAATTTTGATTTTGCCCTGGGGGGGGGTCAAATGGGGGTGAAAAATGACTTTTTTAATGCAAAAAGCCCAGTCTTCTCTGAACTCCTCTTACATTTTACTCAGCAGCCTAATCATCTTTTGTGAGATGGTTGGTTGGTGTCATGTAGATGTGCAGTAAGGTTTAGGAATTTTGATTTTGGCCCGTCAAATATTAAAGTTATAAGGAAATATAATACAGTTTGAAAAGTAGGTTAAACTTCTAGGTCAAGGTCACAGAGTCAAATGTCATGATATATTTAACAAAGTCATTTCACATGTAATATACATGTATAATTTGAATGCCTTATCTTTTCTCTTTCAAAATAATCAATTTAAATTAATGTTATTTTTTGGAAAGTAGGTAACACTTTAAGGTCAAGGTCTCACTTGGGTAAAAAAATCATAGTATATTTAGAAAGTTTTGTGATAATGTACATGTGAAATATGAAAGCCCTTTCTCTGATTATTCACAATTTATGACCAAAGTTAAATTCATTGTGACAGATGCACATACTGTCAATAAGATGCACAAACTGACAGACAAATGAGATTTAATGTCCCTTCCCTTTCCCGAAAACGGGGGAAAATAATGCCTCTGCTGTGTTTTTTTATGTCATTTGTTTGTTCGTTTGTTGTTAAACATCCCTCTCAGGGAATTTTTCACTCATATGGAGACAACACCACTTGAAAAATAATTAGGACAAGGCAGATTTGAGGTCAAAATTTATTTTAGGAGTTTTCATTAAGATGTAAAGAGATTTCAACTCTTTCCTTCCCCCCGTCCTTCCCAGACCCCTGTTTGTTCATCTATGCAAAATATACTACTTGTTTTTACATTAAACATTAAAAAAAAAATAATATACAAATAGTTAAATGAGGTCCATCTCCTTGAATGATTTTCATCCCTAATTCTAGGAGGATAGGTTGACAAAAATTCATGAATAAAATGCCAAGCAATCTTATTTAATATCAATGATGCACTTTTATTTGTTTTAATGCAGTTCATTAGGAGAGTGGGGATGACCTCCAGTGGTTCATAACCTTTAAACCATAAAATTTACATAACATAAAACAAGAAACAAAATTATTTATACAATTAGTCAATGGAAAAAGTTTCCCACTATTTAGGAGTCGATGATCATTTGTCATTACAGGGACAGGGAGTGGATTGGGAGCCCCCCCCCCCCCGGAATTTGCAGGACGATAATATATACACTGCTGAAGCAAATGAAAATGACTCTGGATGCCCTCCATCCTAGAAAACAGACTCCATCATAACTTCTTTTTTCCTTCTCTGGAAATTCTGGTCTGGAAATCTCTCTCAGAAAAAATTCTGGATCTTGTTACTGAATGTACCTCGAAAAACAGGGGATAACTCTTCTGAATGTGAAATTCGTCTTTTTAGCTCCAATGACATTTGATCCTTTAAACTTTAACCTAACCATTTC
>NW_026937846.1:0-82770 GCF_032062105.1 Saccostrea cuccullata | reverse complement strand
CAATCGAAAGATAGAAAAATATTTTTAAAGGGTTGGGCCACTCGTTGAACCCCCGGGGCAAATGTGTTGATTGATTGGTGATGGGTGTGTGTGTTGTGGCTCTATGGTTTCTAGCTGTTACTCATTTCTGACAATTAAGTTATAAAACTGGTATATATACCGAATTTACCTTCAAAAGCTTTTATAATTTTTTCTTTGTTTAATTCCAATTAATTTAAACAAAAAGTGAGTTTAAGTGACCTATTGAAATTATAATATACATACATAATATATAATATACATGCACATGTTTATCATGCATATGTCAGAAACAATTAAGCAGAAGTTTTCATTTTTTTCTAAAAATTATTATGATTATTATTTAAATGTTGTTCCCAACACCTGAATAAAATACATCCCCGAATTTTTTTTTTTAAGTATATAACTGCATGAAAAAGGCCGATTAAGTGTCCAATATCCAAGATTATAAGACACTCATATGTTAGATAATGAATACATGCAGATTCTTTACAATGTGGATTAATGGGAAAATGATGTTGAAATCTTATATAAATGAAATCAATTTGTTCTCAACTCTTTTTTCCAAATTGAATCAATACATGCCTAGGTTACCATTACAAACTGTCAGAAAAAGATCATGTAAGACTTTAAAAAGACTAATGATTTAATGACTTCCCTGTGCCTTGCCAGACTATTGGACAACATAGAGAAACTTCAGGTGGCCAAAGCCCAAACAGACTATGGATTTGTCACTGTATATATGTAATGTACTATGAATAAAGAGTTGTCTGCATACAGTAAGAATGTATCATCAAATACTTCACACACTCAATCATTTACTAATCACTTTTAGCACAAACTGCTTAAAATCAGATCCCTTGATCCGCTCACATAGATCCTACACAAGGAGATGACCCTAAAGGGGGTTTCTTCAGATCCTTGTGTACAATCTTGTAGGGAAAAGGATCTGATTTTAATTTTTCATTTTAGCAAAGATACATGTAGTTGTACTAAATTTTAACTCGGGCCCTAGGAACCAATTTTAGGGGGGGGGGGGGGAAATATTAGGAAAAAAATTAAATACCACATAATAACATTCTCTTGATTGTCACAGATTAAAAAGCTAGGCCAACAAAACACGCAGATTAGAAAACCTCCTCTACCACTTTGTTTCTCTGTGACACACATAATTAACTTTCAAGACGACAGTGAAGAGTTTCTTTATGCGAGGTGATACATTAGTTTTGCAGATCACCCAAACACCAAAACATTATGCCTTTTTCAATTTGTAAGCTAGTTTAGCTACACCATGTAGAAGTTAAAGAAGAATATTTGTCAGGGCCTTTATATTTTACCACATATTTTGTTTTAAAAAATGACAAATCACAATGCAAGTAAATACCAAGCTAGCACCAAATTGTAATTTTCCCAGGGATTTTTAATATCCCCAAAAGCATATAAATACAACATCGCAGTAAATACGTCAGCAGTGCTATAATGAGTAAGAAGTGTACTGCACCTGTAACTAGGTCAATGGGAATCTGAGAATCAGTGACAATCCCCCAAACCCACATAGACCCCCACATTACAGAGCAATTTTACAATATTAGAGTTTCACTATTTTATATAGCGTGAGGTCAAACTTACTTTCGCCTTTTTAATGTTTTTCGATGTGCCATTTTCGTCCGAGGATGACATGCATTTTTCGTAGACAGCTTATCTTCGTCATGACAGGGGGTGATGTTTACATGAAAAGCCTGATAGATCCGATCTTTGTACGCTTCAATCAACGATTCCTTTGCCTTATCGACATAAAAATATCTATAGTCATCATAGACTAAGGAATATCCAAAGAATCCTTTCATTTTCCGAATCGGTATTAAATCTCTAAAATCGTGACATCTTAAACGTTCAACAGATGGCGCTCTGTGCCGGAAATGCCCTTTTAAAAGGTCAAGTTAATTTGTAAACATAAACAGAGACACGTGTTTTCTGCATTAAAAATTTTCGTAATCTTGCACACAACACAGTTATATAAAATTTTTCTTTTAATTAATATTTTAGTTGTTTGTTTTAACACCCATCCATAGATGATGGATATGTCAGAATGCATGGTCAAGTCAGACTAATGTACTAAATTACTACAAAGAAGTGAATGGATTTAGTCAGACTGTGGGGGGTCTGATCCAGGATAAAGTCTCAGCGGATGAAATTTCGCCCATGTGAGCTTGACTACTGAATTAATTATTTGTACGGCTTTTTAAGTATAATTATATATAAATTTAATGTTTTTCATTTTTATTAATTGCAGTATATAAGTTATACCTACCTAAATTCCTTTAATTTAAATACCAAAAATATTTCATTATTCTCTTAAATAATCCCAATATTCATGCAGGTGTTCTGATATATAAGTAATAAATCTATTATAATCATATCACAATAAAAAACAAATAAATTATTTTTTTTAATAATAACACACTCCATCAGCGGATCGTGACCTGATATTACTTGAGAACACGCGTATATTACGGGACTGGTGGCCGTCGTTAATATAATATAATATATAATATAACTGGCTTTATTCGTGCATAGCAGCATGCCTGGACAGCCAACGGGATGCAAAGAAACACTTAGATGTACACCTGTCAGTGGCGGGCGTGCGGGAAAACCACCAGATAATTTATCATAATCGTGCTCACTCTCAAGACTTCTCATTGTTTGTGGTCGATTTGTCGTGACACCCGTGGCATTGATTCCATAATAATGTACTCTAATGTTAAATGTTTTTAAATGCGTCTTTCTTTTGATAAAATTGCTTAATTTAAATAAGAGATATTGACGTATTGTCAAACATGTACCGTACATACCCCCTTTCACCCGACTTCGTTATGACCTTAAATTGGAAAAAAAATACCACAAACATAAAATATTAACATAATAAAAAAGTTTAATCACATGTTCATCTTTTAATCTCTAGCTCGGCGGTTTGAAAAAATAGGGATGGACGATCAACCCAATTTATGACTGCATGGCGAGCTACTGTCTGTAGCTAAAACTTGGATCTAATAACTTAATTAAGGCACACCGAATTACTTATAACGATCTCCAGTTTATGTAAATTTTCTAATTCAGTATAGTAGTTAGTCCATTTTCATTTCCTGCCTTGAACACTTGCATAAACAAGCAACTAAAAACTTTGACATTTACCCCCCCCCCCCCACCCCCCTTCCCATCGGATGCCCCCCCCCCTTCATAACAGAGTATAAAAAGGGGCGAAAATTACGTACATATTTAATCAAATAAAACTTATAAAGGAGAGGACTGATAATCTTGTTTTAGGATTCAAAAATAAAATAACTCACCAAGATTTATATCCATGCTAATCCAAATTTTTCAAATAAAAAATCCACATGTGAAACTTTTGATACACCACTTTATGTTCATCATTATTATATTCCAATATGAAATTATAAACTTTCTGAAAACTTTGCAGAGGAATATTGCAAGTATTAGGCTGTTAAACCAATTGATTAAACGTATTGAAGTGCAATGTCCTAATATAATTAGCGCTGAAAGAAGTTATCACCTCAGCTCAAAATTACCTTTAACCAAAGCCTCGCGGCATAACAAGGCTTAAGAAATATTCTACACGCGCCGCTCTTCGCTTTAAGCCCTTCGGCCAAAATCGTGACTCGTTAGAATATTTCTAGACTCGCCAGAAAGCGATACGCACGATTCGATCCTAAGTGCGTCACATATTTTAAACTATAAATATAAACAGTTGGTCTTTTTCAATACACACCTGAGACCTTTAGATCATTATTATTGCAGATCGCTGACCGGTGCCCAAGCATGATGTGGTTTTATCGATCTGGGATCAAGGCTATTTTACACAAACCATCTCTCTCTCTTTCCTCTCCCACCTCTCTCTCTCTCATTTAATTTTTTTATTAACATATAAATCATTTAGACAGTGGGTATAAGTCTTCTCCATAAGGTACAAGGTACACCGTATACCCCACTACAAACAGGTATATGTTTTCATTCATACGTATACAACATGTACAAAACATTTGAAATACAGATATATTGAACACATCTAGAGTAAATTACACAAAAAGTTTGATAAATAAGCATAAGGATTAAAAGTTTAAACTATTGCCGGTTTTATGAGTAAATTTAAAATTTAAAAAAAAATGAAAAAAAAAGAGAAGAAATGGAAAATGGGATATTCAATGAAATATATGACAAGTGTAGAAAATTTTAAAAACATATCTATGAATACATTTAAAAAAAAAACAAAGCAACTTTTTTGTATAAGGAATATTATTGTCACCGAATGTATAGTCTCTCACTATCTCACCTTTAATTTGGTGTAATTCCCTATTTAAAACCATAATTTTTATGAACATTAACAGATTTTTTCATTCAAGTTATATAATGATAACCCATTTTAATTTCGGGATATAAATAATATGAAGTCATATACGTGGGGATGTGCCAGTAACTGTCCAATCTATTGATTGTTATTCCTTAAAATGTATCTTCCCCCTTTTTACACTAGTATAACTTGGGTAACTACAGGTATTAACTTTATTCCTTATAATTTAATTTTATATTATTTAGTGTATAGAAAATAAGACAACTTCTCCTTCAAAAACGCAGTAATTTCAACCAAATTCAATTATTTGACAGAGCATGTAGAACAATCAAGAAGAACACGGAGAAAAATGAGAAGACCTGCGACTGCTCGGTGGGTCAATTTGACAGATAGACTGGGGTGCGTCAAAACTGAATTTTTCCGTATGCTTCTTTCTAGTGTATTAAATTAAAATAAAATTCACGATTTGGCATAACAAAGTATAATTAGGCCTCATTTCCCTAAATAAATGATATTTAGTTATATTTCACCTCATAAATACTGCCCAAGGCGTATAATTTTAAAATTATGAAGAATATAATTATACAAGACTCTTTTTATTGGTGCTAATCAGAAAAACAAAATTAATTAGTGTGCATGCCTGTTTTTAATCATTTTTAAAAATATGCACTTTAGAGTTTCATTAGATAAATGGTCAAGTCCCCACAAGTTTGATGTCATAATTTAATTACACCTGTAATTTGAAGTCGATAAAGATTTTACAAAGTCTTTAAAATGCATGCATTTAGCCATGATGTAGAACTCAGCATGATGTGTTGAGCACATACGATTTCCATCCAAAATATCCTCCGGAGAAACAAAGCATTCAACAACCTTATCATTTGCTGAACAGATTGTATACAATATTTCCGATTTTCATGACTAGTTGATTTGCAAAAATAATTCCATCTTAATTTGTACCCCTTTCAAGCATGTGATAATTATCAGACAAACCCCTTTCAATTTAGCGTGATAATTTATTAGACAGACATACAGCAAAATAGACATAAAAACGTAAAATCGGTGACCTGCAGAAATTAACAAATATTTAGGACAAGCTCAGGATATTATTTTAAAACCTTGATAATTTCAAAATTTAAATGTTGTGTAATTATCTTGTTTACGTAAGTTTATAATGTGACACCTTGCCATTTCATATGAACAAAATTATGTATGCATTCACAAGACTCCGTATTTCCCCTCTTCATTATATGACGTATCTCTTTTGTTTAAATACTAATATCTCACCAATTAAGAAACAAATATCTTCGTTAAGTGCCCTTGAAAGGCATTTTTATAGATTTGAAATTATTATGTCATGTATTCTAAAAGCTTCCTGAACGTCCCATGACTATAGGTTAGTCATGAGTTACAAATTAAGAAAAAACACAACACATGAATAAAATTGTCACGTACGAGTTTAAGTGACAGTCAGTATGGATTTGAATTTGGCAAAACACTACCTGAGTGAATGAAAATTAGCTGCATGTCACACGTTTTGAAAGCATATCATAACATTTATCAAATAATTGCCCAGTAATCACCACGCACAGATGGGATCATGTGCCATAGAGGAGAAAACATCGCCTACCGAGCGGTCACGCCCGCTGTGTGCTCCATATCATGATAGGGATATAACGGGAAAATCCGCATACTATTTATAGACATTTCATTGCGTAAATGGGGGTTTGACAGACCTGTATGAAAAAACCCAGTCAACACTTGACTCAATGATAGATTGTTATACCCCCCGCTCGAAAAGCGGGAGGGTATACTGTAATCGGTATGTCCGTCCGTCTGTCTGTACGTACGTCCGTCCATCTGTTACGCTTTAGGTTACCCATCTCTTATCCGCAAATCCTATTATACTACTGGGTGAAATTTAATGAAACTTTCACAGAATATTTATTATATATTGCAATTGTGCACCTCCTATTTTACCTTTTGAAGCGACATGTATTTTGGGTTTCCCGGCCACAGCAAAATATGGACTTTGTCATCAGTTATAACCATAAGAGAGGCGGGGTATCATTTAGTGAGGTCATTGCTCACAGTACCTCTAGTTTAATTTGCTAATAATGTTATTGTATCGACCATTATACCACTAACAATAATACGATCGACTTTAAACGAGACTGTTGATAATCCTGTTCCTCAACTTGTTTGACAAAAACTTACCCCATTTTAGAAATTGTCGTACTTAGAGGATGCTCTTGCGTATCTAATCAACTGAGAGATGTGAACCCCGTATGTAGAATGTAAAGGTGTAATTAGTTGTAAATGATTTTAAGCCGTTGGGATTTTTTTATTCATAAAGACAAGACAAATAAGCCTGTTATCGTTTTTAAGCCTCTAACGCAGAATAGTTCCGAGCAAACCACAAGACCTTGACAGTATGAGGATGCCCCCACCAACTAATTCCCCGTCTCCCCTATTTCCCTTGATAGCGCTTTGGAAAGTACTCAGTAGTTGCTGTTTGTGGCACAATTAATTTAGTCAGTAAAAATGTGTATATGTTATATGCGTGTAAAAAAGTATATATGCACTGAAAAAATAATTTGTGTATACATGTATTAACTATTTTCATCTTTTTATTTCATTCTTTTTTAAACTGGTATAAAGAAATCCATTAATTTTCGTTCATGATGGATGTTTCTGCAAAGATTCAAGGAACCTTCTAACTTTCTCGTTACAATGTTGAGTTTCTTCCTCCTGAAATGAATTTTTTAACATCACTTAATTTGAATCAAATGAGCTTAGCAGTAATGAGCTTAAATAATTTTTTTTGGCAAAAAGAAATCCCCGTTCACTTGTTCATTCTTACCGTAATTTCTTTCCATGCCTCGATGACCGAGCGATGGTCAAACAATGCAGACCCCGACCTGCCTCTGTAGGATAAAGCACTCTGTGTCAACCTAGCGCCACTAGTTTGTTCTGTGGAGCCCCTTGGAATCGAATGACGACTTCGGTCTAGTTTTAACCCGGGCCTCACTTTTGGTGCCTTCGTCCAGGTTGAAAGTCACTCGATTAGAAGATGGAATTCTAGACTTAGAGGAACTGCTACACTGTAAAATCGAAGATTTAACGGGTATCTTCAAAGATGGGGATTTGACCAAAGTGCCACTTGGAGAAATATTCCATTTTTTGAATTTTAATCCATTAATATTGTCTGTTAAACGTTTAAAATCCTCGCTAGAGTGTTTAAGTTTATACTGACATGCAATGCAACTGGAATGTGATGTAGATTTTGGCCTCTCTTTTACAGTTGGAGAGCTTTTCTTCGATGTGAATGTTGATGTCCCTGGCTGAAAAGGAAACCTATCATTTGGTTTAGAGAAGGACAGGGGTTCGGAGATACTTTTAGCCAAAGCATCTGCTCCTTGCGAATGCGCTCTTAGAAAAGACATGGCTTTCTCCCGAGCAGAACCAACATCATGCACATAAATCTTACTCCGCTTAAGGTCTGTTTCAATTTCCCTTATCAAATTTTCGACTTCCTTAATTTCTTCCTCAAGATCAGCCGATTTTTCTTCAGCATTTTGCGATTTCTGTAGTTGATGTAGGTTACTATCTGATGCAATGAACGTCTGCTTTAGCAATACGTCATCTTGTTCACTGATATTTTGTAAAATTGTTCCCTGGGGGGTTGGACTTTCTCCCCGAGATTCCAGTAATGACAATTTAGGATCTCCATTGGCATGATATCGAAATCCCGGAGGTGGAAGTTTGATGTCACGAATGCTTTGATTGGCTGACAGCGTGGGTGACGACTTTGAAAAAGTGTATCTAGACTGCAGTGTTTGGAGTAGAATTCTTTGGCTTTTCTTTGCTTCGTCTAGAATCTTCATACGTTGTTTGTCAAGTTCATCTAAATTATTCAGGAGTTTCGCCAACTCCACGGCATTCTGGGGACATTCCACGAGCTTGGCATCAAAGTAAACAGGACCTAGCTTCTCCTTTGCGTCTTGCAGTGCCTTAGACGGAGCAAGTTTCTCACTGATACGTTTTGTAACTAATGATGTTGCAACAGCCATTTTGCAAGTAACGATTTTGTGACGTCATTTCATTGTTAACGTAATGCGCGTCACTCATTTTGTCATCTGTTACGTTCATTTTCGCGTTAAACTGTCACTCTCTCTGTAGGCTATATCGAACATTAGAAATTGTAAATTGTAATGTTCGCCGAAATTCTTCATTTCTCACGGTGTAGTACCTAAACGGCTGCTATCGGAATAAAACCGCGTTCAATGTTGCTATTCGAAAATTGTACGGCTGCTAGCAGAAATAAATATGTTGAAAACTATGGAACGCCATCACTGCCTTATAGCATAAAACTATGCATTCATTATGTCAATCTATCATTACGTGATGTGAACATATCTTTACGTTATGTCAATTTTTTATGGGGTGATGTAAAAATATCTTTACATCATGTCAATGCTGCATTACATGAAGTAAACACATTCTTCCATTATGTCCACACTTTACAACTTGAAGTCCAAAGTTCATTATGTGAAGTGAAAATATGTTTACATTGTGTTAAAACTTTATTACGTGAAGTGGATGTTTCTTTATATTATTTCATTTCTTTAATATGTTAGGTCAAAATTGCATTACGTCAAGTTAATTTCGTTTTACTTTTGTTCTATGATTAAATTTATCATTACGTTAAGTCAAAGTCCATTCCCTTTTGTGAGTGTATATTTCTATTATTCTTAAGCATTATTACGTGATGTTAATGTATCTTTATTTTACGCCGAGGTCATCACAATGTGAGGTGAAAACATCTTACCTTTATGTCAGTGCTTTATTACGTGATGTAAAAAGGTCTGTTAACATAATGTGTACATATATTATGGCGACAGTCCCGGCGTTCCATATTATACCAACACTTTATTACATTATGTCAAAACTCCATTCCGTGATGTGGATATATAATTACGTTATGTCAACTCTTTCTTATGTGATTTAAAACTATCTTTACATTGTGTTAATTCTTTATCATGTTGATTAGAAATGTTCATTACGTGCTGTAAAATACATTTACATTATGTCAAAGTTGATAACCGTGTTTTCACGAGTTTGAAAGGGGGGGGGGTCCTGATTACTTAGGACGAATTACAGACACGTTATATGAGGGGGGGGGTCTGGCTTCCTCTTTTTCCGATATAACTTTATCATAGAAAATGCTCATTGAAATTCTGCCCCACTTTTTGCTGAAGTATATGGGTAATGTAGTATATTTGGAAATTTATTTAGGACTGATCGACGTTTGCCCCCCCCCCCCCCCCCTTTCACCCGACAAAGGATTTTCGAGTTTGGACATTTTTTTTTTTTTTGCTTTTTCTTGTACGTGATTTTTTTCTGGCTGACAAACTTCCCCCAACTTTCAAAAACGAAGCAACGTCACTGGAATGAGTCATTTTTCAACCATTCCAGGACTAGAATTCTGAAATCTACCAGTCCCTCACTGAAATCAATTGACCATGCCTCAGTAAACATAGGCAAATATCAGTGGCGATCTAGAGTTCTTGAAAAGAGTAGCTATAAGGGGGACGGTATGGTGTCTAAGTTGGGGACCAGGGGGTGAAAGCCTGGAGGCTCTTAGGCTTAAGTTTTTAACGTTTCAACTTATTTCAGTTATACTTTATGTGAAACTAATGCAATGTCCTACAAAGTTAAACCAATTGATTAATTTCATGCATATTTTGGTCATTAAAGATGGGAGGGCGAGATTCCCCTCTCTCCCCACCCATCCACCAGTGCACGTATGAAATACGATGTGTTTACACTTTTTTTAAAGGAGGGTTAAAGACTGATAAAAAACTTAGGACAGTGTTTTGTAGTTAGATCAGAAGTTTAGGACTTTTCAAAATAATTCAAAATAAAAATGAAAATATTGCTGCATGACACATACTATTTGATTTGCGATAATTATGAGATTTAACGGCCATTGAATTTCGACGTTAAAAAAAAACAATCGTCAATAAAGATTCCACGGGAACATGATCCTATTTATAAATTTAACCTGATATTTAATTAAGGATTAATTAAGTCTTGTGTATAATTTAATATTTGATATGTTTAATTTAAATCATTTGCATGTTTAACATATGTTCATGTAATATTAAAAACACAAAACGAAATTGTTAAAGAAAAATATTCTAAGATATACTGACAAGAGGCTAAGCATTTTAGATACAATGTAAAGATACAATGGCATAACATAATAATGATTTGTCAAAAAGTAAGGGAAATTGACATCATGTAATAGATTCCCGTCGTCATGTAGCATACTGATGACACAATATAGTAAAGAATTGGCCACATTTGACAATTTTTTCACATCATGTAATGAAATTCTGACACCGTGTTATTGCGACTTGATATTGAATTAAAGATAAATTCACATCATGTAATGAACTACTTAGACCAAATAGTAGAGAGTGCACATAATGTAATAATGAGTTGAAATTATATAAAAACATTTTTACACCACATAAAATTGTTTTGACTTAATGTCATAAAGAGCTGATATAATGTAATGGAAGATTGGCGCAATGTAATTGAAGTGCGATTTAATGCCATAAAAACTTAACATAATGTAATGGAAAGTTGACGCAACGCAACAGTAGTGTGTGTAAATGTCATAAAGAGTTGACATAATGTAATGGAAGGTTGACACAACGCAATAGTGGTGTGGGTTAATGTCATAAAGAGTTGACATAGTATAATAGAAGGTTGACACAACGCAATAGTAGTGTGGGATAATGTCTTAAAGAGTTAACATAATATAATGGAAGGTTCACACAATGCAATAGTATTGTGAGTAAATGTCATAAAGAGTTGATATAAAGTATTTGGAAGGTTGACACAATGCAGTAGTAGTGTGGGTTAATGTCATAAAGAGTTGACATAATATAATGGAAGGTTGACACAACGCAATAGTAGTGTGGGTTAATGTCATAAAGAGTTGACATAATATAATAGAAGGTTGACACAACGCAATAGCAGTGTGAGTTAATGTCATAAAGAGTTGACATAATGTAATTAATGGAAGGTTGACACAATGTAATAGTAGTGTGAGTAAATGTCATATAGAGTTGACATTATGTAATGGAAGGTTGACGCAATGTTATTGTTGTGTTCTGCTATAAGGCAGTGACGGCGTTCCATAGAAAACTCTTAGAACAAGTTGTAAAACGGTGAAATCATGACCCCTAATCAAGATAGTCTCTGAAAAGTCCGGGTGCACGGAACAAGTAAGGTATTTCTATAGATGTTGTCATGTGTAATTTGCAGAATAGCCCTCTAATAATTTAGAATTAGTAAAATTTCCGAAGCCTATACCAAATCTTAAGTCAATAAATACCCAGTTTTCATGATTTTTTAAATCATCCATTATTCAGATTGTGGGAATTTTGGTATTTGAAGATGCGTCATTCTATTATAATTCTTAGAAATAATTTTAACAAATTGAAAAGTGTATTTTAAAAGAGATTTTTGGATAAAACACGATTTTTTAAAGTTACGGTTGCTATCAGAGTCTTAGCATATATTGCACCGGTTAATAACTGAAAACATCGCATCGGCTGCTATTTGAAAATTTTCCTTATTAACATAGATATGAAACAAACATATGGCAGCAAATGTCTAAAATATACTTTTTAAATAACTCAAATTGCATGTGAAATAAGATGTCTATATATGCAGTTGACTTTTACCAACTTAACTCAGGGGTGTAACTTCGATTTTGAAAAGGCGGGGGGGGGGGCAGAAAAATTCAAATTAATTTTTTAAAAAGCTGACATGGAAAAAAAGGAAAATTGTCAAACTTCTTTAAGTACCTTTTTTTCTCACGCGCCACCGCCTAACCTTCTTTGACTATACTGCAATAAAAAAAAATGGACGGGGGGGGGGGGGCTTCAATGAAAATTTTCGATATAGTAAAAGTTATGCTTGGAAGAAAGTCAACAGGCCTTTCAATTAACATTTCAGAAGGTAAAGGTACCTGTTATGCTTGGAACAAAATGTGGAGAGGGCGCATCTGTAACTCGAATGTATCGTATTTTTGCAAAGTAGAGCTGATCTTCGAAAAACATTGCTACACAAATCAAAAAGAAAGCTTTAGGCAAGGACCCGTAAATCAATTTGAAATAGCATACATGTATAATATATTTTTGCAAGCAATTAAAATCATTTTTTTAAAACCTTTAAGATTACGTTAGAGTCTTTGGGGATTTGTGTAGCCTACATGAACACTTAAACATGTATAATGTACAGAAAAGTTAA
The DNA here is from genome assembly GCF_032062105.1 of Saccostrea cuccullata. Classification (NCBI taxonomy): domain Eukaryota; kingdom Metazoa; phylum Mollusca; class Bivalvia; order Ostreida; family Ostreidae; genus Saccostrea; species Saccostrea cuccullata. Next base: position 70,055 of record NW_026937846.1, on the reverse strand, counting down.
AGTACGTAAGCCTTGTCAAATACATGTATTTCTAAATCCATATTTTTTTTTTTGAAGTACGGTTATGCATTGGTTCGTTGTACGACTAACATGTAATATTCAAAACATCGACCCCCCCCCCCCGATCGTCCAATTAGGGATTTAAAGAGTTCTTTAAATCATATAGATAAGAAAGAAACAAGCTCCCCCCACCCCACTTTTTTCGCCAACCTCACTTCACTACAGAGAATGTCCATTGAAAAGATGGTTCCCCCCACTTTTTACCACAGTACATTTATAGCAAGGAAAGATGGGAAAAATTGGAATTGAAAGGAAGCTGGCCTTGAAAAAAGTTGCCCCCCCCCCCCCCCCCCACCGAAATAGGATTTTTCCTTTTTATTTCCTTTTTTTTATTTTTGCTAATTTTTTGGGGGGTAAGTATTAAAAATTTCTCAGGTTGCCCCCCCCCCCCTTTCAAAAACGATGCTACGTGCCTGAGAAAGCGTGGTTTTTATATTGATGTTTTCCACTTCTTTATACTGTCAAATTTCTTGTAAATTGACTTAATATATTTTCATTAAATTTATAATTGTTGGACTCTGGAAGTCTTTAACAATACTACAGCAAAGATAATTTAAAAATAAAAATCACAGAAAATTCTATTCAAAGGGGGAAAGAGGAGCAGACCTACCCCTCCCACCTTTTACCTTCGACGTGCTTTACCCTATGTACATGTACAGTAATTAATTTTTTGTAAAATCAGATGTAGAGATTGCTAATTTGTAGGTTTATGTTTGGATTTGTAGAGGTATGTTGCGTAATTTGAGATAAATAATCTCTCGTGGTTTGTGAATCGATAATTAAAAACGATATTTTAAAATTCCAAATCGTAAATTTAATCAATCTGGCATAATAATATAGCTGGAATATAATAAATTGAATGGTCACATGATTTAATGGCTAAGACAAAACAGTTGTGTGTGTGTGTGCATGTGCCATAGGCGTCGGAAGCAAATTGAAAGTGGGGGGGGGGAGGGCTACACCAATAAAAAAAAAGATTTGCCCAAGTTTTCAGAGCCTATATTATGTCGACATGAATCTTTGCAAAAAAGTGGGAAGGCTTAGCCCCCCCCCCCCTCCGTTCTAAAGCCTATGTGTACAGGGTACATGTACATACAAACTCCAACTATTTGCATGCATCATTCATATAAATATACGATTAATTTGTCATTATATGATCTAAAGTAACACACACGACAAGTCAATCACTTATATAGTTTTCTTAACTATAATTGCATAACATATGTAAATTGATGTGATTTCATGAAATTTGAAAACTTAAACCTATTCCGATAGTAACCGGTGCCGTTGTCTAATAGTAGCCGTAACACAAGATTCTACTGATAAAAACGCTCTAGCTTTTTAAAAACCCACCAAAGTGGACAATGATATAAAATAAACAATAATATTTACAAATACAAAACGAACTGTCGATTCATTTTTATCGAATATCTAAAACTATTGACGCAATTTTAGTATATTTCTTACGTGCATGTAAATTTGTCCAACGCTTTCGACAGTTTTTGTCTTAAATATCAGCAATTCTTTAATTCACTAAAATTCTAAATATACATGTTAGTTTCAAAATGTATATAATGTTCCGTAAGGGTGAATTACCAAGCGGCTAAACTTTAATAATTGAACTATTGACCATTTTGTTGAGCCAGCGAAGAAAATTACTTACAATTTCGTACATTTTTTTCCACTAGCAACCGCTTAATTTTCAGATAGCAGTAATGGACGCGCATTTTTTCTGATAGCAACCGTTTAGGTACTACACCGTGTTTCTGCAGCCATCCTTATTAATCTATATAAATATATTTTTCACTTCAAATTCCATTTTTGTGTAAAGAATGAAAAATTAAACGCGGTTGAACTTGTTCATTTTACTCACTGAAACATGACTCAGGTTGTTTTTTATGACAAAAGTTTGGTTGTCTTTTTTTTTTTTTTAGATATATAACGTATCGATGTATCTATTTATTTATTTGTTTGTTTTTTCATCGTCCAGTGTTTTAAAATCGGGATCGTCATTCCCAAAATATAACAGTTTTGCACACGACACTAACAGTCGTCGCCAAGATAAAAATATTTCGCCGGTGTGTTTCATTAACTTCAAGCCATGTCAGCTCCATTAAAGGCCGTGTGTGTTTTGAAAGGCGATAGCAGTGTCACGGGAACCGTCCATTTCAACCAGGAGGTGATTAGATTTGTAACTTTGATAACAGCAATGCACGCAATATGAAATACAGTATCTAGAACGTCCGAGTTTGCACAAATGTTGCACACGGAATAGTCAGGATTTCCTCTGAATCACCACATTCAGTCATACATAGAACTTTTTTCTGCTTCTTCTTCTTCAAAATACAGCAGGTCACTGAAAATGCACCGTAAACGTGTAAAGTGATAAAGCATTAGAAAAAGGATTTTTCTGAAGTAAAATAGATTTATAAGAGAATTAAAACTACTAAAAACTAGATATTAGGCCAAAAGAAAATATACTCTTGTTTCCTGTTCCCTGACAAAAAAAATAAGGTAGGTAGGTCGGAAAAAAATTTTATTTTGAAAATTTTTTTTTTTTCAAAACTCAATGAATGCAGAACATATAGCATGTAATAACAAGAAAATGATATGTTAACAGTTTACAGAGCAAGTTTGTTAATCAAGATTTATAAAATAAAGGTATCCTGTACACTTGTGATGTATTAGTTCTGTAAACAATGGTAAATATTGTTGGTCGACTTAAGTATCTTAGAAAAATAGGTACCCAAAAAATGAAAATGTAATAAAAACTTTTAGGATCGGACGGTAAAATGTAGGGTAGGTCGGGTGACAGGAAACAAGAGTATTTTTTATTTTGGCCTTAGCTAGAAATACATTTGGGGTTTTCCAGTAAAAGAATAAAATTTTGTTAATTTATTCTTGGCAAGCTGTTTGTCACTGTGAGCTTTTAAATTAATTCCTGGGCAGTAACCTCTGGACTGCTGGACAGGTCCAGTCCAAAGACTATCTCTACCTACGTAGCTAATAATAGCTACCTAGGTCCAAAGTAGCTATTTTTACCTACTTTTTATAATTTCTGCATTTTGCGGCACAAAGACCAAACGGCGCAACATGGTGAATACCATATCTTTTGATACAGTCACACTAATGATGAATACAACAAAATTTTGGCCAAAAATGATGACTTCCTGAATCGGCAATTTTACATTAGTTTCTATGCAAAATCGTTAATATACAAAGTAATAATTTTTTGGCCTAATATTTGTCATATCCATCTTCAGTATGACTGTATCAAGAAATTTTGTGCTCACCATGTTGCGCCGTTCCTGCATTTGGCCACAAAATGCAAGTAAAGCAGAAAGTAGGTAAAAATAGCTACTTTGGGTAGCTTTAAATACCTAGGTAGCTATTAATAGCTACGTAGGTAGAAATAGTCTTTGGACTGGACCTGCTGGACCTGCAATCCTTCACAGTTACATGTCATTGCAAACTGTTTAGTTTGGTAATGCAACTGACATGTGACATCAGAGTTTAGACGTACCAAATGTTATATAGTTGAAAGAGACAGATGTAAATTAAAGTGCTCACCAGGGGCTGACAAATAGATTTTTAAGGCACTTGCCCAAGGGCATGTACATGGTCAAAATCACTTGCCCTACCTGAATTTTTGCCTGCCCTACCATTAACTTATACTGTATTTATCGATATATATAAAAAATACTGAGTAGAATATTGGCATAGATATTGATTTTATTTTTGATAATTGATTAAGTCACTTGCCCACGGGCAAGTGGTTGATAAAATTTCACTTGCCCAACCCTAAAAATCACTAGCCCCGGGCGTCGGGCAATGGGATTTGTCATCCCCTGCTCACCTTAATGGCCCACTAGCTGTCATTAATTTTTTGCACAAATCGCAAATTCTATATCCAAATAAAAATGTACAAGTCTAAGATGTGGACTACAGGATTAACGCTAATGTTACCCCATGTAAAGCACTGCAATCTCCCATGCAGAGTTGTCATTTTTCCTCTCTCAGACACCTCTGCAGTGGACTCATGTCAAGATTTTTTACATAACATATAAAAAATGATAATTACAGGATTGCTCCAAATTGATAGTTCTGGATTGATGCAGTAAATACATGTATCTCAAAACTCAGACATGAACATAGAAATTTAATTATAATGAGTTAAACCAAACACCATTTCTTGTGTTTACATGTATCATTGTGATATATGCTAGCCAATGACAGCGGTGAATGTATGAACCGATGGTAGAGAGTGGTAAATTTACTTGATAAATATACAGATTTTATTTCTTACCCATTAGTGTATTGAGCTTGCTTTGTGAGCCACTTTCTATAACTGGTATTTTTACTTTACTTTAGGCACCGGGTTCCCCTGTGACTGTTTCTGGTGAAATCAGTGGTTTGACTCCAGGACAGCATGGATTTCATGTTCATCAATTTGGGGACAACACAAATGGTAATTATTTTTTCTTTTTTTTTCCATCATTTTTAAAACATTTTATCATTTTAAATTTGTGCTGCATACAGTCCAGGGAATAAGCGATACACTTGTATTACATACATTTACTACTAAAAACATGATTCCTTTGAAATTTTATCAAAGTGCTTTTCCTCTTACAGTTTTTTTTAAAACATGGTGCAGGAAAAGACTGCACCAAGAAACATTAATCTCTAAATGAAGTTTTCATTTCAGTTGCTTTTTTTCTGAAAATAAAAATTTATTTGTAAAACCTTTTGGTGGAGTAAGAATATGTTTTATTTAAAAAAAACAAAAAAAAAACGTGCAAGAATGTTAGACAATCAATTTTGCCTGAACTTTGTAGTGTTTCACTCTGATGTAATTTTTCATTTAAAAAAGGTTTGGTTACATTTTCATTTTTCAATAATATATTGACTTAAAGTGTTCCTATATTCTCCTTCAAAGAGGATCAAATTATTCTTTTAAAGATCAATTTGCCCTAAGAAATGATGTACAGTATTACTTTCATTGTAGGCTGTACCAGTGCTGGAGCACACTTTAACCCCTTCAGTAAAGACCACGCTGGCCCAGACGACGCAGACAGACACGTAGGGGACCTGGGTAACGTCACCGCCGGCGAGGACGGAGTCGCCAAAATTAACATCTCAGATAAAGTGATTGATTTAGCTGGTCCCCATTCCATCATTGGGAGAACAATGGTGGTAAGTTCTGATGTTAACATTTAGCTGGTACTCAGTCCCCAAGTGGGCAAACTATATTCAGGGTTGCAATCAAGATTATACTATAGATGGTAGGGCTGGGACGATACCGAACTTAGCCGATCCGATACATATCACGATACCTTAGGTGCGATATGATACATATCACGATACATTTAAAACCAAAAAAAAACTAAATATTTTTTTAGAACATTTAATTTGGAACATTACAGATTATAAAAAATAAACTAATTCAACAGAAACCCGACTTACTGCCATTGGTTTTTGTTGATTTAACATAATCCGGCGTGTCTGATGCCATTCTGATGCTTGTATTTTGAATTCTGTATCACCAAGACATTTGTACTTTATTTCTGATTGTTTAAACGTCTTGATGATACAGACTAAAGGACATAAAATTTCGAATTCTAAAGCCCGGACATTTTTGGAAATTAAAAAAAAAAGTGCGGTCAGGTATCGTAATACTAAATTTATTTAGATGAATCGATTAATATATCGTCAAAGTGAATACTGTGATGCATCGGTGCACCGGTGGATCGTCCCAGCCCTAATAGATGGTATGTAGCTTTTAATAACCCCTATGATCTTGAACAATATGCTAGCCTTGAAATCTAAGCTATCTGCTCTAATCTTGAATGCTGCCCTGATGTTCTGATGTAGTTGGATCTCATTCCACCATGTTTGTCTTGTTTGAGGGAGCAGGGTTTATCTGCAGCATGGCCATCTCTACCTAGAGTTATCTTCCTTTTACTTCTATACAGCTTTGCTAAGAACTCTCACTTTCTAATTGTTATCAGATTTGAATAAGAGAATATCAGAGCACACAATAATATAGAGTGCATACCGTATATACTCGCCTATAAGTCAGTTTTTTGGGAGTTAAACTGTAGTCCCAAACTCTATCTTCGACTTATAGGCGAGTCACAAAGATATTGTTATTTTTCTGGAACGTGAAATGTAGCATTTCTTACATATTTCCGAGGATTACTGAAGAACAAAGCATATATATTTTAAATCGTTAATGCATTCAAAAATTTTACATATAGTACAAGTATTAAATTATTTTAATAGTTTTATTTTTATCTTAAGTGAACATTACTTATGTTTAATGATTTAAAATTAAATATGAGCATTATTTGGAAAAATATTAATAAAGACAGCTAAAACATCAGTGCATCGATTTAAAATTTCAAATGATTATGGCAAAAAGTTGTACCGACTTATAAGCGGGTCAATGGCAAAGCCCTCCAAATCAACCTCAGTAAATAGAACCGACTTATAGGCGAGTATATACGGAAGTTTCTATGAAATGTAAATTCTTTGATGTTTTCCACAAATCAAGTCATTTTTCAAGTCGACATAACATAAGTATGTTATGTTTTTTCTCTTCAATAGATCCATGCAGACGTAGATGACCTAGGGAGAGGAGGTCATGAACTCAGTAAGACAACCGGTAATGCTGGTGGGCGGCTGGCCTGCGGAGTTATTGGAATCACCAAGTAGACCCCCCTCCCAGACTCTCAGCTTTCTGCAATGTGCGGGACTGCATTGTTATGTCTTGTAATGAGTGTCAGCGATTTTTGTAAAATAATCATTTGTAGCCATTAATCTTGATTGCGTTGTATGTGTTGGTGCAAGTAATGCAGACAAATATTCCTCTTATGATGCGTTATGACACAGACTAATAATAAGAGATCAATTTAAGAAGTACATGTTATGTTGTTATTTTGCTATTAATAATGATTAAAGTTTATACAAAGAAAAAATTATAAAACTTTGTTGTCATTAGACATGTAATAAATATGTATCAAAACAACAATATTGAAGTTGTTAATTACATGTACAGTGAAACTTGTCAGCTGATCTGGACACTATTGGTTCCCAAATAAATTGCCTGGATTAACCATGTTACAGTTAGGCAAAATTCCCAATTATAACAATTTTTTTTTTAAATAAATAAATTTATCAAAAGAGAGGAAAGTTTATATCATTATGCAAGAGTTTGGAATATACAAGATCAGTATTAGGCAAGTTTCAGTATTTATATATTATTAGATTTCATCAGAAACACTACTGTGTATAATATGGAACATTATACATCAAGGAGATGGCTTTGTTTACTCAAGTCTATAAAAGTGCAAGTTGGTGTATTGGTTTCATTAAATCTGTGATGTGCAAATCCATAAAGTTGTTCATTTCTAGAAAATGGACGTATTTACTAAGTTTATTAGACCTTTGCAACAGAGGATGTAGTAAGATGTAGGGAGTGTTAGTTGTTCTTTATACGAAACTGAAGTATTTTGTATCGTGATCAGTATCGAATGCTGCCTTGGTTTGCAAGGGGCTGCTCCACTTTACGGGGCTCCTATTTAATTTTCATTTGTGGAAGTATGTTTGAAAAGTATGAAAAAAGACCAGAAGTTTCATTATTTTTTTCATTGACTGGCACATGCATTGACTTCAGTCTTTCTTGTCTACTTGTACTGAGGAGATACTGATAGTTAATCCTGTGTATTTGTCCATTTTCACATCCCACCCACAAGTAACCAATGGTATCTATAGCAATAGCAGTAGGCTGACGTAATCCATCCTCTTCAGTCATCAGAAGTTTCTGGAAAGTCAAGGATTTGTCCAACAGATATATAGCATTGTCGTTATAGACAGCTACTAATACATTGTTTTGACTATCTAGTGTCAAGTCTGTTGGTCGAAATCTTAATTCCGGGGAGCTTCCAACTGATCCACGATATTTTTTATAATACCTTATCATTGGAGATTGTCTTATTAAATCAATCCTTTCAACCTGAGGATGAGAACCGGATGAAATAAGAAGAAAGAATCCATCATAGTACATTATTCTTATACAGTAAGAGGTGGACGTTTCAATTTTCTTCAGAATCACTCCGTCATCATTCAATAAATTTACATGACTAGCTATAGAATTGATATAACTTGAATGTATAACTACACAAGCGTAAGCTTCTTTCCCTCCAGCAGTCAGACAACAGAAGTAATCTTTTGTTTGGTCAGTATTAATGAACTTTGTAATCACCTTACTTTTTAATGTTGAAATACGTCTTATTTCCTTTTGGTCTTCCATTATCGCAAGAATATCTCCAGAAGCAGGTATATGAGCAATCTGATGAACACATTCCAAAATCGTAGACTTACAAAATTTTTCTCCGTCGATGTTACAACGATAGACCGTGTTGGAGATTTGCAGAACAACGCTGGTACTGTCTATGGGTATGATGCCTTGTATAGATGCTTCGCCAGCTTGATAGGTCCTTGGTAATTCTATACAGTCATGGAATTTTTCCTCTTCTTCTACAAGCTCTTCTTTCTGTTCATTTTCTCCATTTTGACTAAGCGAAATTGCATCTGATGAGGTTTCAACCTCTGAAATGTTTCCGAACACATCAGTTGAATCACCATTTAGAGTTCCCTTTTCAAAGTGGCAAGTAGATCCAACATCTGATAAATATGCTTTATCGCTCAGAAAACGTTTTGTTTTGCAATTCAAGTACGTGATCTCCAATTTCCTCTCCTCGGAATCGAACTGGAAGCCTTCTTTGAGATGCAGTAAAGCATGAATTAAGGACTGTTCTTTCCTCAAAGAATTCTCATAAGTGTCTCTGAACGTCATAACTCTCCCCACCATCTTCTCCCTCCATTGTCTCGCCATTTCACAAATTTCCTCCTCTCTGTTAATAACACTGCGAAGGAGATTTTCTGTGTGAACAGCAAGACACTTCTGTTTCTCTTTACTATCAGCAAGGATTTTCCCTAGAAACGGAGTTGTCTTTTCGGTGTTTAAAACTTCCTGTAATTCACGCTGATGGAGATCTACCACTTCTGACTGAGATCCCACATAGTTGATGTTCAGCGTGTTGACTGAGAGTTACACAATCACTGCATAAAGGCTGGTCACAGGACCTACAAAAAAGGGGAAGCAGGTCTGAGTTCCTTACAGTTTACATCACATCTCGGTTTTATTAGTTCGCCGCGAACTGGTATCTGCACATCGGCCATTTTTCTCCACACAGTCTAGATTGAACACACACTTGCACCCTTTTCTTCCCCTTTTAATTATTTTACTTGTAGTGATCAATTATATTTGTTCAGATCTGCACTGCACACAAAAATCGATATTTAAACTTCATTCATATTTTTTTTTTATTCTTGTGTGTATTTATAGCTGACCTTTTGTTGTTTGTCTTCAAAAACTTCACATTTTGAAGTTCTTATGTTGTGTCTTTGGGTAAATTTAAAACCAACGTGCATTCTTTTTCAAAATGGATTTATAGTTATTCAATTAATGAAGATAAAAAACTTTTTCGTTACGAGAGACTCAGACAATAAAGGAGGTCTGATGGCACATTTAACTATAAAGTATTTGTTCAGCATCATCAGTAAATTTTTTTTTGAATGGGGCTAAATGTGATAAAAGTCAATCTTGGCCCCCTTAAAATCAACATTTTAGAATGATATCCAAATAGTAAATATGTATGATTTATTTTTATATTGTAGAAGAGATTAATTTGAAAATATTTCCAATACATTGTTTACATTTATATGTACTATCAGGCTATAAATTACATCAGAAATGATGCTATTTTTGCAATTTATCCAAGCAACACCCTTGTCAACGCGCGATCGGCAACGCGGATGCGATCGGCAACGCAGATCAAAACATTGAAGAAGAAAGTATTGTAGGGGGTAAGTTTAAATAGTTTTGTATGTGCTGGAGTGTAACCCAGGTAGCACAAAACATTTTCACAACATTTTATTTGTGTTGTAAAAAGGTTTTTTAAAAACATTTCAGTCTAAACATTTTAAAGATATTTTTAAAACATTTCCTCTTCCCGTTATAACATTCTTAAAACATTTTAAAAATGTTTTCAAGAAGCTTATGATAAAATCCTTTTGGAACATTTTCCTGTAATGTTTTTGAAACGTTTTAAAAATGATTCAAAGGTATGTTGAGCTTTCAAATATTAAAGATTTTTATGTTGCGTTTTAAAAACGTTCTTAAAACATTAAATGAGACGTTTCTTTTCCATAAATCTGAAACATTGCATGAATACGTTTCTAAAACATTTGGATGGAACATAGTCAAAATGTTTTTAAAACATTCGTAATATTGTTTAAGGAACACTTTTCTTGAATGTTTTTAAAGCGTTTTAAGAATGATTCAAAAAGTATGTATATCTTTTAAATATTAAAGATTTTATCTAACGTTTTAAAAACATTCTTAAAACATGAAATGAAACATAATATTTCTGTAAATTGGAAACATTGCATATTACGTTTCTGAAACATTTGGAAGAAACATTTTAAAAATACTTTTAAAACATTCTTAATATCGCTGTTAGTTCAACGTTCAAGTCCGGGCATTTTAGGCAGTGAAAATGTTTTTTTTAGATTACTAAATAAAATAATCCTTTTTAACAACAACTAAAACATTTTACGTAATTATAGTTTTTTTCAACATTTTTTGGAAACATTTTCAAAATGTTTCTAAAACGTTTATATAATTCATTTAATAATTTAAGGAGTATTTTGTAAGAAGGTTTTTAGAACATTCAATTAAATGTGTTTTCTTTTTTAAAGACTTCATTTTCATTGCTACAACATTTTGTAATGTTACTTTTAAAATGTTTTTTAAAAAATTCAAATAATGTATGATTGCGATTTTCCTAAAATTGAGTTTGTAAAAAAAAATATATATATATATATATATATATAGAGAGAGAGAGAGAGAGAGAGAGAGAGAGAGAGAGAGAGAGAGAGAGAGAGAGAGAGAGAGAGAGAATAAGTTGAAATGAGGAATTGTAATTTTTTAATTGAAAGATTTTTTCCGGTATAGTTTATAATATTTTCTATTTTTGGCTTATTGATTTAAAAAAAAATATGTATAAAGTTTTTGATTAAATTAACAATTTAAAATCCGTTAAAAAAGTCAATAAATGAAAGGATAGGCAACAAATTTAAATATAAATAAATGAATTTTAAAAATCTTCATGTCTTTTTTTTCTTAAAACTGTTCTTCGTCAAATTTGTGATCCACTCCCAGAATTTAACTCTGAGGCATTAGATAGGGATTGGCACACTGGTCAGCTTCAGTGTCATGATAACCTTGTTATGCAATTTTCCTGCTGGGCAGCGCGTTACAGTGTATAGTGGTTTGCAGCTTATTTAGGCCAAATTTTGAATTCTGGTAAACAAGATGTGCGCGCTTACTCCTCGCCGATTTGAATGAGAAGACTTTGCATCGTATAAACCACAAAAATAACCTCGGGATTTATTAACTCTGAATGGTAAGAATTATTCTTTTATCAAACACTTTAAAAGATAATTTAAAAAGACTTTTATTCTACTAGTGCATGATCGATGATTATATACCATGTATACATGTACAGATGTATGTTAGAAAAACAAAGCGTTAAGGTTATACATGTATTTGAATTGAATATTACATACTTAAGGCAATAACATTATATCCTTGATTCAAATACTAGTATTTGTTGTATTTCTGAAATGTTAATCATCAAGCAATATGTTTATTTCAAAATGAAATTACTTTACAGCATGGTGTTAGTTCCATCATCCGTTTGAATTCCCACATTCAAAAGACCCGCCTTTGGTGAAGGCAAAGGTGTACGTAAATACTATTACTATTCAATAATATTATTGTCATAGTAAATATTTTTAAGCTTAATTTTTATTAATGCAAAAGTGGAAAGATCTTAAATTGTGATACATGTATGTATATAATTATTTAAAAATATTTTTTGTATATTTTCATTGATCATCTTAAGATACACAAGATAGATGAATTTTCCTTATCTTTACAGGCCCTGCTTTTCTTTCTGAGGGGCAGATTCCTTGTCAGCGTTTTCAGTGTATGTGATTCTAAAGTCTAACTTAAGATCCGCAGCTCTGTTCGACCTATACAGTGAACATAGGATTTCTGTGATTCTGTTGTTTTAAAATTCAGTGAATGGATTAGACGCCGTTTTCATCCATTAAAACCCGCTGACTTGAAAGAAAATAAGTTAAACTTGTACCGATAATGGAACTTAAATGTGATTAACCTACTGAATATGGGTTTGTATTAAAGGTTCAAACATAAAATATAATTTGTGTTTATTTCTTTTAAAATATAAATATATCATTATCTAATGAGAAAAAGTGACACTTCAGGAAAAATACTTTAATAACATTCGACTTAAACATGTTAAAATGTTGTAAAAACTTTTTTAAAACCATACAAATTATTGAAATTAAAGTGAATAAAACATTTTTGAAAAAGTTTTTGTACCATTTTAAAACAATGTTATGATAACATTTGTTGAAATATTTCAGTAAAATGTTTTAAAAACGTTTAAAAAACCATACAAAATCACGTGATTAAAACATTGTTGAAAAATGTTTTTGTAACATTTTAAGAAAATGTTCCGGAAACATATGCTGAAATATTTCACTAAAATGTTTTAAAAACGTTTAAAAAACCATACAAAATCACGTGATTAAAACATTGTTGAAAAATGTTTTTGCAACATTTTAAGAAAATATTCTGACAACATTTGCTGAAATATTTCACTAAAATGTTTTTAAAACGTTTAAAAAACCATACAAAATCACGTGATTAAAACATTTTTAAAAATGTTTTCGCAACATTTTGAAAATGTTTTAAGAACATTTTAAAAATGTTTTTGTGTTACCTGGGAACCAGCTGAAAATAAAATTAGCAAACATTTAGTTTAGATAATTAGCTACAGTTTAGGATTTACCGAGAGTAAATTTGTCTCACAGTTTCTGTGCAAATGCTACCGATCAAATCGACATTGTTCAAAATATCAAATTTTCATGCTTTGAAATAGTTTATTGTTGTTATTACCTAAGAACATTTGCTGCTTTTGTTATGTAACGGTTCTTGGAAGTATGAACGAAATGGATTTAAAATTAAAACTACATACATTATCTTAAAACAAATTTTAACTGGAAAATTTGACAACCGCGAGGCGATCGTAAACGACATTATCTTTTTATGAAGCGATCGTACAACATAGAAATAGCGATCGTACAACACACGAAATAAGAATAGCACAAATCAGAGAATTTTGTTGTCAAAAAGTTTATTTTGATATACAGTATATATTTTACATTTAAATTAGGCAATCAGTCATTGTTATATACCTTTTTAACTCTTAAAATTGTCCTACATTAATATAGAAAATTGAAAGAACTGCGAACGATAGTATTGTTCTCCCGCCTACCTCCAAGTCAATTTTCAAAAGTTAACATATTCGATGATTTTTTAATATTTTTTATAGATAATTATATGGGTTTTCATAAAACATTACTTATATGGGAAAACAAAGAGAGATAACTCTAAAATTTTGGTAAAACTTGTGTTTTTCACTATAGAAATCAATGGAAAACGGAAAATATTTTTTAAAACATCTTTCCCCCCCGTGTCACAAAAATTCCTTTTTACAGGTAATATGGAATAGTATTTCACAAATTCATACCAAAGCTTTTTATGTGACACGGGGGGGGGGGGGACATATGTTTATTGACAAAAAACGATAAAAATGCTTATTTTCCACAATTTCAAAGCGATATACAACTGAAACAAAATATTTTGTTGAAATATTTATGCTTTATTTATTTGCCCAAAACATAAGAAAAGATATAAGGAACATTTAATCATATACAAGACTATTTCAAAATACGGTGATGCTTGAAACTCCGATTTCAGTGGAAAATATCGTCTACCCCCCTTTTTTCAAGAGCTGGAATTATGGATAATTTACTGATTAGCGCTGGTATTAAGACGATTTATCAATTACCATTGAACTGTTCTTTGTATTAAACAAAGATTTTATGGCTAAATTGCTATTCATATTGAATTAATTGGTTCCAAAATGTAGGCGGGAATCGAGAGTTAGCGTGCGTGTTTCTTAACTACATGTACGTAGATTAAAGAGTATTGAAAAAGAGTTTGATGGCTAACAAAAATGTAAAGTAGAAATTTTACCTCATTTTCATAACAGTGTCACCTCTCCCCTTCCCCCAAAACAACCCTTAAATATTTTAGATGGTTTATCATGCAAAGTGTAAGTAAAGAAACATTTTCTAAACTCAAAATTCAATTTCGGAAATGTGTTGTGTGGGATGGAGGGAGGGGGTGTTATGATTCAAGTTCTTGAACAACCAAATTTTATCCAAAAAATAACATCTGCCTTACCCGGATTTGACTATATACTGCAAAAGGGGGACAACCAGTCTATTGGTTTAGCCCCCCCCCCCCCCATTTCAAATTAGCCCCCCCCCCCTTTTAATTTGCTCTCGACGCCTATGAAAGTAAAGTTTTCACCCCACCCCTTTCACGATTCTACAATGTACATGTACGTGCATGATATTAAAATTGGCAATTAATTAGAAAAAATAATACTAATAATAATACCGGTAACAGTTTTCAGTAAATTAAAATATATCATGTAATACATAATGCTGTTATATTATTACGTGCGTGTACAACACATTTTTACTGAAAACATTTACTGAAAATATTCAGTAAAGTTGCTACATGTAGGTATGCAAATTCCTTTGATGTTATTTTTATAGTATTAATATATATCTTTTTTATTTTCTGAAAAAAAATACAGTTTTTGATGTGTATTCCAACTCCTGTAATTGAACTGCCATATCATAGACAATAAAACCTTTTTTTTCTATATTGCTAAAATTCGGTCCTATAACACTCTATAGGTATCTGTTTTAAACAATAATCAAATAATATCAAGTTTTAGGGTTCCATGGAGTTTTAAATTTTGTTCTCTTAAATTATGGACATTATTCAACTAATATACAAGAACGTCAGTTAAATTCGCTCTTTCTCTCTCGAAAATCAAATGTTTGGTGTCTCGTTCTATTTCGACAGACTTTTCACCCATACCACATGGCTATCTATTAATTTACTTCATTAAAAGTATTTTATAAATTTCAAGTTGCACGATCGCATGTTTATCATATTTTCTTTGTTGTACGATCGCATATATAGAGTCGTTTCCGATCGCCAAAACGTTTGGCATGTGTTCACTTCAAACCGTTATTTCAACGCTTTCTATTTGATGAAGAACTTCAAATCGGATTTAAAATTTATGATTTACCTATTTACAATGCAAATGTGCCTTTTGGACTGTCGGGTATACGTAATAAGGTAAGAAATACCACTTAAACGAGCTTTATGTGTCACGTTAGGGCAGTCATGTTCAAGGAAAACTTAACTTTAACATAATATATGGTGATTTTTAATGCGTAGGGGACTTTTATGGTGTTGAACATGTCTAGTAGCATTTAAAAAGTCAGAAATGTTGAAGGAAAATTGCGAGGAAATAGGACAAAATAATGTTTTATTTAACCTCATCTTCCTCATGTAGTTGAGTTTAGCTATCCGCGTTGCCGATCGCGCGTTGACGGGGGTGAGCAAGGTAAGACAAAAATATATAAGCTTTTTCTTAACGTTTTTTTTTTTTCTTTTTAAAAACACAGAGCGCAGCTAGTCTTGTATAGATCTTTGGTAAAAATATAAAGTTTGTTAAAAGTTTACGCTCAATATTTTCTGGAAGAAAAACTGCTTTAAAAGAGCAGTTTTATACAAAATAGGCTAAAGTTGCTGGAAAACGTGAACTATATGATGTCATATTTCTAAATTAATGGCGTTTTGATCAAATTGAAAATTACCAATAAAGATACATGTAAATTGTACAGCAGTGAAACTTAGGGTTGTATATGCAGTATTAAGATATTATTTTTAAGGGCACATTCTAGACACTTATCATACATAGGTCTTTTGCACTTTGATGATATGGATTCAATGGTATTAAATTGAATTGCCAAACCTTTATTTTTTTCAAGGGGAAAAATGAAAATAGTGAAAAGAACTATATGCGGTATATTGCATATGTTTGCCCCCACAAAAGTCAAATTTTGAAAACTTCCTGAAATGTGCTGAATTCAATAAATTGTACGAGAAATATAAGTTAACAGAAAATATTATAGTTCCAGAGCAGTGTATTCACAATTTCTTTTTTTATGACGTCACAAACTAGTCCGATTTTATATCCTTTTTCAGAAAGAGGACAAAATGGACAAAATTTCAACAATTTAAGCTTTAAAATTTATAGAGCGCATGTGTGTTCAGGAACAATATTGACATATTTCATTGATATTATCATTCTACACATTATATCAAAATATTTATCCTGAACACACATGCGCTCGGTGACTTTTATTTAAAATATAGACGAAATATGTACATTTTTCTGCAAAATTCATAAAAAACTGAAATTTACGTCATATTTGTGACGTCATTACGTACATATGACGTCATTACTTATGAAATTATTCAGTGCTTTGAAGTCAGCATATACTCCCCTGTTTAAGGACTTAATTAAATATTACTCCATCAAAGTTTGATTTTTGGGGGCAAATGTTGGTTAATACCGCATATAGTTCTTTGATGGTTTCTTTAAAATAAATTCTCAAAAATAATTTTAAAAAAATATAGAATAAGAAACTGAATATATACAAGATTTTTCTGACATAACATAGATTTTTATAGGTTCAAATCTTGTCCTGGGATACGAATTTTGCCACTGGGAGCTCCTCGGGTGGCTCATACTGTACCTCTCACATACACTAACCTCCAATGTCAATGGTATCCTACCAAATTGCTGATTCAGTCATGTGATGTGTTTTTGCATTGTTTTCAAAATGTTGTACATTTTTGAAGTCGGAGTAACTTTGTGGCACGCCCATTACTATGTTTGTGCTAAATACTTTGACAAGAACTTTTGAATGAGTATATATATTAAATATAAAATGAGTTATAACAGGTTGGGGGGAAACGTAAATTCCGCTATAATATATAGTGGTATTTCACTATTATAGTGAAATTACTCTATATTTCCCGTCGTGGATACCCTCAATTTCACCCGATACCATGCAAGGCGTTTGAACCGCACGTCATGGTGGGTATTACAATGAACAAAAACTGTCATACTTGCATGTTTTGAATTTTGATAAATTTTCTACCGTTGCGTTTGAAAATGCGAGCACTCTTTTTTTTAACGGAAGTTGCATTTTTAACATAGCAACCGATGATTGCAGGGATATATAAGCCTGTTTGAATCTCACTTATTGCTCATTAATGTGCACGAATTAATGTTTGTTACAATTGTCAACTTAAACTGGAAAGGGTTTATTGAATTAAACAAGAAAAAGATTATTTCTGTCTGCATGGTTACGGGTATGGAGCCCCGTTATGGTAAACGGAAAGACCCATTATTATCGACCGCTGCTGCAGCCGATCTTTTTGTACATGGTTGTTAAATAGTGAACATGGGAAATGGAAAGTTATTTTTGTAAAAGTTTAGTATAATAATTCTTCATTGATAACATGTAGAAAATCATCAGTAAAATTTAAAATATTATTGTTATAATGTTTCAATTTCATTGTCATTTCTCATCAAGTTATTTGATAATTTTTGACTATATACTGGTCAAAAGAGTTTACAAAAGGTATTACATATATATAAAAGGAAATTTTGATTTTCCGGTCTCATCATAATGACGTGGGGCATAAAGTGCATGGTTAATAAAAAATCAAAAACTCTTTAACTCGTAAAAATTGTTTTGAATATGTTATAGCTGCGAATGCTGCCAATGATACAAGAATAATTTCGTTTCCATATTTTGCACAGTGCTTTGCAGCATAGCCTATTTTGCAAAAAAAAAACAACAACATAGGAATTATCACGTGCATGATCAAGTTCCAGGGTGCACGTAGTTCGGTCATTTTTTTTTCAGACTGTCTTCAAAGCAATACAATTTTTTTTTTTTAAATAAGTACGGATACACATATTTTAATGCATTTGCTCATCAGATATATATTCATCGATGTAATAAAGTCCATAGGAGTCTGAAGCAAATTGAAAGGGCGGCTAATTGAAAGTTGGGGGGGGGGGGTTGGTGTGTTAAACCAACAAAAAAGATAAACCCCAATTTTCAATACAAAGAAAATGTCTATCCTTGCAAGAAAGTGGGGGGGGGGGGGCTAGGCGCCCCTAGCACCCTCCGGTTCTGACGCCTATGAAGTCCATGATAAAAGAATTGATTGTAAATGAAAATATACGCTTCTCAAGATTCTACTTCAGCTTTGAATATCTTGCACTTCCATTGCATGGATATGCTTTCAGAATTGTGAAAGTACTTTTTCAAATGCTAAATTGTTTGCGGCTAATTTGATGTTTTACATCAATTTTTAATTGTGGAAAATACGAATTGAGTCGAAGATATTTTAGACACTTCTTATGCTGAGCAGTGATGATTTGTTATTTGGAATTTTCTCGTAGTTTAAACAATAATACAATTAATAGCATAAATCTAAAAGTCTGAAAAATTAATACTTTTAGTGTGATTTTTTGCTATATACTTTCATTTCATATGAATATAATTAGATATGAATATTTTTTTAAATAACAAGAAAAATAACTATAGCTATTTCTCTCAAATTTTAAAATTTAATCATTTTTGCCTAAGTGCATAACCATGAAATGTTAAATAAGATACTTTTGTGCAGAGTTAAAAAGATTGTTGAATCATAATTATTTGAACATGTCTTAAAATAAGGTTACAGACACTCTTGTTAAATATTACCGACATCGAAATAAATTGAGTCTTTTTTACTGAAATAAACAATTAACCAGCCGATATTTAAAATTAGATATATTTTCTGAGATCGTTTATATATGTAATTTTTGGATTATTTATTATCAATTGATTTTGTTAAGAGAAAAGATATCGAGTTTATCAATACACTCTTCTTTCATGTTTGCTATTATGGGTCTTTCCGTTTACCATAACTGGGCTCCATACCCGTAACCATGCAGACAGAAATAATCTTTTTCTTGTTTAATTCAATAAACCCTTTCCAGTTTAAGTTGACAATTGTAACAAACATTAACTTGTGCACATTAATGAGCAATAAGTGAGATTCAAACAGGCTTATATATCCCTGCAATCATCGATTGCTATGTTAAAAATGCAACTTCCGTTAAAAAAAAGAGTGCTCGCATTTTCAAACGCAACGGTAGAAAATTTATCAAAATTCAAAACATGCAAGCATGACAGTTTTTGTTCATTGTAATACCCACCATGACGTGCGGTTCAAACGCCTTGCATGGTATCGGGTGAAATTGAAGGTATCCACGACGGGAAATATAGCGTAATTTCACTATAATAGTGAAATACCACTATTATAGCGGAATTTACGTTTCCCCCCAACCTGATAAAGCGGTTCCAGCCTAGAAGAGTAAGCCGAGTAATGTCGAATCTGGTTTGGCAGCTATATAGGGAGACCTTTTCCATGACATGGGAATATATGATTGTTAGAAAAATTTTCAAATCTTCTTGAAAACAGTAGGGCCATTATTAGTCGAAACAAAATTGATCATCTAAAGAATTTTAAAACATTTTTTCCAGTGACTGTTTATAATACAATTGAATTATATACATGTCTTTGTACATGCACGACACATTTTTGGTCTTTTAAGTAAAAGTAGAAATATTTTCTGCAGTTTCAGTCAATGCCCGCTTGGTTCGTTCAGTGGCCTTGAAATATTCAAAATCGAGGAGACGGAGGAAACTTCCCTCATCATTCCCACCATAGCACCACAACCACCCTTCTCCATCAACTGAGAGAGACTTCAAGTTTGTTAAGCCATCTTCTGGCCAAACAACAATTCTTAGAAACTGACCGGCAATATCCAACATGTGAATGGAATAATCATTTTTGTTCGCAACTAAAATGTTATCGACTGGATCCAGACATGCAGATGCCACTGAGAATGACGAACTTATTGAAATATTGTTTTCAATATTTCCCTTGTAAGTAAACAGAGTTGATAATTGTTGATCGTACACTTGTACCGCATTTGATCTATTAACGATTGCGATTTGTGACTTGGAGTCTTGCAGAACGCAAAGTTTTGCACCTGCTGCTCTGAAAGAACTAACATTCTCTTCCTTCGAAATAATGTCTGCTTGGGCATTGTCTTTTATTCGATATATTGATAATTTGTAATCGTAATTACAATTTCTAGATTGTTCAGTTAGCAAAGATAAACCAACTTTTTCATTTTCTTCTACTGTTAGTATTTTCCCCAAAAAAATCCGTGGGACCGAAAACAAAGGCATACATTTTCCGTTATGTAAGTAAAGCTTCAGTGCTGACCTATCATTGCTAATAAAAAGGATCCCACTTCCAGACGAATGTCCAACACAACTGTCCACACCCTGAAGCACTTCACGCACAGAATTGTCATCTGTTACAACAAAGAGCTTGTTTCCAACATGTAAGAACATTTTCCCTCCAGAAAATAAAACTTCTCCGAACTCTTTAACTGTTTCAATGTTCGATTTAAACTGGGAACAAATAATTCGATTTTCTTGGTTTTTAATTTTCCTATCGCAAAAAAATATTTTGCTTTCGCTTACTTCACGAAACGGAGATTTCCTATCAATTTGCCGGTCTTCATCAGAGGATTTCGATAAATCTTGTTGAATTACCAAGTTTCCGAATAGCTCATCCACTTTTTTTCCACCAGAACTCTGGAAAGTTTCAAATGTAACATTCACTGGGTCATGAAGTTTTATTTCCCCTTCAAGCCGTCGTAGTTCGCTGTGACATTGCAGTATTTTAATACAGTTTGTTTCCGATTCTGTGTCAAAATTAGGAATGTCTGTAAAGTTACTTATATCTTTCTCACTTTCTTGAATTTTTTCTTTACATTCAGAAAAAGCATCAGATACAGTATTCTTCAATATTTTCCCAATATTTCTCACCTCTGCCACAATGGCGTCTTCCCTGCTGCTAATTTCCGCGATAAGTCTAGTTTGCTTTTCTTCTAAGGTTTTACGCTTACAAAGCAGTTCACTTTTCATTTTTTCAATCAGGGAATTTTCTCCATGCAAGGATTCCATCAGTTCTGCATGCCGTTCCTGAAAATAAGTAGACGCCTTGCATATTTTGTGTTGTAGATGGGAGGTTGTTAAACACGTCATACAGACTGGACACTCACAATCCTCACAATATATCGACACTAAGTTCTCCTCGTGAGATTTGCACATTAGATACTTTGTATTGGGATCCATAGTGAAAGTGGTACATGTACACACAATATTCAGTTGATGTTTGACAAACTTAACACAAACATAGAATGGTTGTGCCCGCCCCAGTAAATGATTACGAAGCACAAATCGTGAAATTATAACACGATTTCCTTACTTCATCATGTTCATGAATATGTACACTTAATTAACTTTTGAAATACTTAAAACCATGACTCGGTTGGAAGGCAACGCGTTTTGTCGGACCCCCCTACCAAACTGATTGCCTGAGGCCTAAAGGCTAACTTACTAGGCTACGTATCACTTGAGCCGATAATGAAACAGGGTGAACTAACACAAACATAGAATGTTTAAAGATTACGTTTAAAGATCCAAGATATAGAACTAATTATTATTTTTAAAAGATCAAATTATTAATACATGTAATACGCCGATTTAAAATCAAGAAATTATTTTAAAGAAAGGGGCTGAAAGGATACAATAAATATTCAAGGAGTGCAAAAAATAACATTTTTTAATATTATATACTTTCATGTAAATTAGTTGAATCTGATTGGTCGAGAAACATTTGCTAAAAAACACTATTACCCGCTGAATAATTAAGCCACGCCCTCCAGCGTAGCAACAGTCAACATTGCTTGACGACGGATGGTATTACAAAAGATAGCTACTGCGCAGAATTTATGCGCACACGGTTCACTGTTATATGTATTTGTTTAAAACATTCCGTATAATATAAATATTGCATGTAGTTGAGTGTAACATTGAAAATTTTCATCCCTCGAAAACCAATGTCAACCTCGGCTGCGCCTCGGTTGCGCCTCGGTTGACAATGGTTTTCTTGGGGTGAAAATTTTCAATGTTACACTCTACTACATGCAATATTCATATAATGTGTCATATTATACCTTGTTAAAAGGACTATGATTTGATTATAATTCTTTTTTCTATGTAAAGTGTCCGGGTTCGCTTTAGTTTTTTGACACCATATGGCAGGAAAAAAAACAAATCAAAATCCTTTTAAAACTTGATTTAACTCTGATTTATAAATCAGTCTTTAAATCCTGTCAATTGTTTCTATGGAGTTTTGTCTAGAATATGATATACGAGGTTAATTATAAGCATTGAATATTTTGATTTTACTAAGGAATTGTTCATTCAACAAGCAGAAAAGATTATTTAAATCGAATCCTTTTAAAGACCTCATTTAAAAAAAAATATTATGAATCAAGAATATCAACAGTAACGTTAAGATAATTATCATTTCGTCAGTTCTATGGTCGATACAATCATGACCTTGTCAACAAATACAATTTATAATTCAAATGCTGAAGGATTTTTTTCATACTGATAGTTAAGACATTATTTACACACTGAGTTGTCCATGGATTTTAAAATTGTTTTAATTTTTCGTACAATAATATAAACATAGCGGAGAAAATATAAAGTGCGAAAAATGTTCTTCCCCAAACAATCTGTCAGAGGAAGCTTCGGTTTACATTGCAAGCAGCAGATTTCCATCAAGATTTACTTCAAGTAATCCTGTGAATGCATCATTTATATAAATTTTGATATCAGTGAATAGAGTCAGGAGAGAAAAAGGATCCGTCATGATGAGAGAGATGAGGAAGTCCAGTCTGATACTGGTTGCAGACATTCTTTTTCTTTCTGTCATATATCAAACAAAATCATTTTCGCTTCTGACAGGAAATGACTCCAATGGCATTGGAAATCTTGGAAATACTTCATCACCAAGAGAGGCCGATATTTTACGACAAATAGTAAACCAGGAAAGCCTTGTACGGATGTCAATGGTACAAAGTCTGCAAGCTCTGATGGTGGACATGTTAACATGCAAAAACAACTATGAAACGTTGAAAAAAGAATTTGAAGACATTCGGAAAGAAAACCAAGAGATAATCAAAAAGAACTCTGACCTGGACCAGAAAATAACGAACTTAAGCAAGACTGTCAACCTGGATCGATTTTCTTTGGAAAATTTTGAGAATGGACAGCAAAGTATCATGCAGCAATTAAGTGTGGTCAAGGAAAATCATCGAGAATTAGCAGGGAAAGTAAACAACACATTGGGGTCTGTTAATGAAGATCTTTTAATTGCAAGTAGTAAGTAATATAGTTACAGGAATCTTTTTTAAAATATCAGGTCGAAAATCATATACTTATAAAACGGCTTAAACAGAAAAATGTGTTTACATATACAAGAACATGAAAGGTATTAGCTGTGTAATGATGGGTCCATAGCATATGTCGGAATTTAGGGTAGGGCTAAAATTTGGAAGATATTAAGACCGCGAAACATTAACTGGCAAAATTGGAAATATACAGCTACGTCATTTCTTTCTGTTACAATCAAAACAATCAGTGATAGACAATGAAATGGCAGGTACAATTCGACGCGGACGTGGGGAAAACATCTGATTGAAATTGCAGATCGAAATTCATTTTCAATCGACCTGAGCTGTTTTCAAAGCAAAGAGTGAAAGTATGATCCAAAAATCAACTAATTTCAACGTTCAAATACATATTGTTTGAAGTTCACATTAATATGAGTTTTAGTTTATAATTTTAAGAACGCGAAGGATCATAGAAGACAAAGATTACGAGTATTTTTCAGGAGATATTCGATTCTACATTGTATAAAAATTGTCGAGTCAGGTCATGGCTTAACATGACAATATATTTTATTTTTAGGATTATAATAGTACATGAGTTTTTTTACTTATTCTCACTGAAAACTGTTGGACAACTTTATTTAAAAATCGTTCAGCCCCCCCCCTCCCCCAACACAAAGATATGTATAAATTTACCCAATAGAAATATAATATTTGTCTCTTAAATATTAATTTACAGTATTAAAAGCACTGGACCAAAAAAATTCAAACTGTACCAACATTGAAATTATTTGTCATCTGGGTCAATCAGTACTAATGTACCTTCTAGCGTAGCTGAGGTGGATTGAAAATGAATTTCGATCTGCAATTTCAATCCCATGTTTACCCCACGTCCGCGTCGAATGATACCAGCCCATTTCATTGTCTATCACTGAATGTTTTGATTATAACAGATAGAAATGACGCAAGCTGTATATTTCTATTTTTGCCAGTTAATGTTCCGCGGTCTTATGTATAGAAAATATCAGCTAGGACATGTAAATCAGATTGATATGTGAGCATTCCGATAAGTTGTGGGTTCAAGTTTGGAATGTCTTTATTAATGTGGGCTAGAAGGATCCCAAAAATGTTATTAAAATGTATACAATTAACAAGAGGAAACATTTTAAAAAATCTAAGTAGGAAAAGCAAAACCAGGTTAACTCAGGTGAGTTATGTGGTCTGCAGGCCTACAACTAATTATTCTCCCTCTTATTTTGTGAAAAACTTACTGATTCTTATGGTTATTGCCTTTACAGATCATGGGGTTGCATTTTCGGCATTCATGAGTGCAGCAAAAAACTACGGACAAGACCAGACATGGATTTTTGATACCGTTTTGGTCAATGAAGGCAATCACTTCAATAGGGCAAGTGGAACATTTACGTCGCCGTCTACTGGTACCTATGTTTTTTCGTGGGCAACACTTACAAACCCAGGAAACGCAGCACATCCCTATCTACGCGTTAACGGTGTATACAAGGGCAAGACAGCATTTAATCAGCAAAGTTCGAAAGAACAACTCTGGAGCAGTGGTTCAAACTCTATCGTTCTTTCCTTAAAAGAAGGGGATCGAGTTAACATTGCATCAGGATATCTTGGAGCGTATGCAAGGGAAGAATTCTCCTCTTTCTCGGGATGGCAACTGTTTTGATGCTAGCCAGTAAAGGATTCATATTTAACGAATTCTGGAAGTTCGTGATTGAACGTTCTCTATTGTGTTGTTTTTTTAGATACGCTACAGGAAAAATGAACAATCTGATGTAATATTGTTCACATATTGTTGAATCTTTAGTAAATTAAGACTTGCTTATTTGATTTAACGACACATACATGTAGTACTGTAGCACGCAGTATCATATTGAAGGTACATGTATGAAACAGTGGCGGATGAAGAGGGGTCTTACGTCGATTGCAATCCCCCACACGTTGAATTTACTAATAAGAGACGGAGACAGATTGAGAGAGTGGAGATACTAAAACATTTGTCGTGTTTTTGATAGAAAAGGTCCGGTGAAAGGCTAATTATAGTAATGAATGGATAAATTCGGTATTGAAAATAAAATGGACTTAATTTATTGTTTTTTTCATTTCTTTTCATTTTTTGGACCAAAAATTTCAAGAAATCCATAGTTTTTTCCCTCGAAGGGTGTATGGTATAGAACCCGGGATAAACCCCTTTCATCGTTGAGTTTACCTGAATAATGAATTATTTTCCTATGTTTCCAAATAAATTCTTTGTAAACCCAAGCCCAACCAATTAAGGAATGTTTTTAAGTTTTGTGTGAGTTATTGGTGTGTGGATCACACAGACTTTTCACGTAGGCGAGCGCGCGTCATGAAAAATATTCCTACGGGCAAGTCTGTGTGATTCACACACCAATTATTCACACAAAACTTAAAAACATTCCTTATATTTAGATTTTAGGCCATCCTTAAAAAATTGTTTTTTTGCGGTAACGCGACCGACTCACCAAAATCCACCCGACTGGATTTTTTTTATAGGTTCAAAAAAAATCTTTTTTTTTTTACGTATCCGTTTTCCGTTTTTATCCGATTGATATTTTTTTACGTGTTTATTGCACTTACGCCGTTTTTATCCGATTGATATTTTTTACGCCTCGGTTACACGGACGCTTTATCTTTCCCCCAAGTATTAAAATATTATAAAACGTTTTCGTGTTCTAGAAATCTAATGATGGCTTCCAAGAAGGTTTTGGAAATTATTGACAGTACAGTTCTTTCAGTCACAGTAAAATTGAAAGGGAAAATATCTAAAACACTGGTTCAAAATGCTGTGCGTCAGTTTCGCCTAACCGACAGATGGTACGATGTGTACGAGATAGTCACGGAAGCGGTGGCGGACGATATTCCACGTGGTATTGACGAGAAATTCGAAAAAGTCGCTAAAGTTAAAGTTTGTAAGGCAAATGGAACCGAATCTTTTAATCCATGTCCTTACGACATGATAAAACTTGTGCATGAATTTGACAAAAACTTGAAACATGTCACGATTGAAATAGAATATGAAGATATATCTAAAACTGATGCCCTGAAAGATCATGGAACAAGGAGCGCCTTTGATGTGCTTATGAAAGCAGCAGTCGAAATGAAAAGGCCTCCCCCTATACCTACTGATAAAGCTAGGTACAGTGGTAAGTTGATTATAATGTATGCCCTACATTAAAACAATTTATATCTATGTGAAATTTACTTTTTAAAATTTTATCTTTTAAAAAGATTGGGTCTTCAATAATGTCATTTTATTTTCCCAATAGCAAAGGACCGTCTTTATAACGATGTCTTAAATGACATGAACGACATAAAGTTTCCTGCACATATGATAGCTGCAGATGTAAAACAACAAATGATGATCATCATTGATGCCCTGTGGTACATCGATGCCCACCATATGAAAATCAATGGGAAAAGTACAAACAAAATTCCTGAAAGGTACATTTTAAATTCAAAATATTAGCACAAATAATATAAATTGCGGAAGATAATTTACGTGCATCCAAATATTGTTTAATAGAATCAATTTTAAAATACATGTATTGTATTGTTACTTTAAAAGAATTTGAACAAGTAAGTCAGAAATGCACATTTTTAGTTAAATTGTTTAAAACATTGAAGATATATAAATTTCAGATTTGAAAAGTATAATGGTTATGATGATTTCAAGAAGAAAAGAAAAGCACCACCAAGTTTGAGCGCTAATGAACTTAAGCGGCACTCCAGTCTATTATTTCGACTGTCATCATCAACCTATGCCAGTCAGTGGACAAACACAGCTAGCGAATTGCAGAAGCTGTCCATTTGTTTACAGACATACGCTGCCTACCTCGATGAATCGAATGTTCAGCAGAAATTTCGACAATCCTTGTCTCATCCTGTGCGGCAAGTAGGTACACATTCTGTTGTAAGAAACTTACCCTCGACTGACAAACCTGTGGAAAAATATTTCATTCTAGAGCAAGTTCTCAAAGAATCCGAAGAATATACACCAATATACTTTGACGAGCAATTACATATCAAAGAACCCTTTTCAAACAAAATGCAGAAAGTTAGGTTTGTAGCTGAAATGACATTTCCTTTTGCTGTTGATGTCTTAGAATATGACCCAGGATCAGGACTTGGGAAAGTTATTTTTTTGTGGAGAGCACCCGATGACAGGTCAACCACCGAAATGATTTCATCAGCAACCAGAATTCATAAAATCCTTGAGGGCAGGTTACCAGAATATCATACTCAAGAAATGAGACGAGAATTTAAGAAAACCTATCAGCGATTTGTCCACATCCCAGATTATATACTGAGAGCTATGTACTCTGATTTGACATTAGATGCTACAGCATCACAGAACCCAAGCATAGATGCCAGACTGAGACAGGCAATTTTGTCTGAAGATTATGATATGGTGATAGACATGAGAACTTTGAACAAGGGTCGACCAGATGATACATTTGATGTGTTTTTCAAGAAGTTGGATGAGGAAGTTTCTACAGTAACTGCGGCAGATGAACGTCGGCATGGTGATGTTGCACATTTTAGCAAATATATCTCTGTACGAGATTTGATAGAACAAACAGCAAAGAAGTGCCCAGATGGAACACCAATACCCTCAGAGAGCACTGTACTTTTTGCCTTTGTGCCAAAAAATTCTTATGTAGAAACTGCTAAGTTATACAAGGGAAGAATAAACTTGCAGCATAAAGTGCAGTCCAGACAACTGAGAGCATCCCATGTTGATGAACATTATTGTGCAGCCATATTTCTGAACATGAGGGAGTATAGTGTGATGAACAGAGATGAAACATGCTTTATTTGTCTTGATGATAAGGCTAAGATAGATTATGGAGAACCTGGTTTAGCAATATCTAGTGGTGTGAGAGGAAAGAAAAGCATTGTGCCAGTATCCACAGCTTTATGTGCTCTAGATCATGATGTGGCTTCAAAGGGTTCTTTGACTCCATCAGTGGCTTTGGTTGTAGATATACCTGAAAGTGGGTCTCGCACAGATACATTTTACAGAGGACAGGTATATGTGACACTAAAGGACTCGGTTTTTCAACCATCCACTCCATTTCGGCATGCTGCAGAATTATATAAAATTCTGGATGGGAATACTAAACCAATATTGATGTTATACACTGATGGAGGTCCAGACCATCGGACAACATATGGAGCTGTCAAATTGTCTCTCATCATTTTGTTCAAGTTACTCGACTTGGATATACTTATTGCTGCACGAACTGCTCCTGGACACTCCTGGGCCAACCCTGCTGAACGGATTATGAGCCTTCTGAACTTGGCGTATCAAAACATCGCCCTTCACAGATCAGAAATGAGTAGTCACTTTGAACAGCTGTTAAGGTCATGTAATTCAATGACGGACATCAGGAAAAAAGCAGAAAGGGAAAGAGGATTAGAAGAGGCTTGGATTCAAAGTCTTGAAAGTATCACAAATCAGCTCAATGATAGAACTAGTAGGGTTCAATTAAAAGGAAAACCATTTATGCCATGCGAGCCAGCATCTAAAGAGAACATTCAAGGATATGAGTCAAAAGTGTTTGATTTTATTGATCCAAATATGACACTAGGGAAGTACACTCAAGCTGATTTGAGGAAAGTTAATGGTTTCAAATCATTTGTAGAGAAACATTGTGTGGAGAGGAACTACATATTCCAGGTAAACATTTATTAAATATATAAACAACACTTGAGATATCTAATATTTTGCAAACAATGTTTTAATATGCAACATTAATTTTAATTGTTATTTGAAATATACATAGGTTTGGTGAAAAAGGTAGGTATTCCAAAGAGTAGAGATGGTGTCAGGCTATTAATAATGCATGTTTATATCATTTTGTGTGTGCTAGAAACTAACTATATTGTAAATCTGTCTCTTATTCATAAAATGCTTAACTGTTTCCTCATTTCTTTAATATCTGGTAAATGCCCAGGCTTTCTTTGTCACTTTCCCCTTCTTTTACACTTATGATATAAAATATAACTAATTAAAATCCTAGTATGTTTTGAATTACATAATTATTCACTATTCAAATTTGATCTAAACTATCAAATTTTATGACATGTAAAAGTTAAAATAAAAAGAACTATAAATGTTTATACATATGTCTGAAAACTGGTATTCTTAATAGATATATTAAAATGTAAAATTAAAATCAAGAAGTTTAGTTTAAAAAGAAAACAGTTACTGAGAATCCTATAGAATTTGTCATTTGACACAGTAATTAAATAAATGAATTTAAAATGCGATTGAACTTTTTGTGTAATAATAGGTGAGGAAATGTGAGGACCTAGGTTGCTGTAGGCCTGTGCGTAATTCCAGTGGAGAACTGCCGCCATTTCTTCCAGATCCAGTGATCAATCCTGATGATCCCCAGCATTACAAGAAATTCCATGATGTCATAGGGACCAATACCACAGAAGAGGACATGCCCTCTAGGATAAATATGCCACTTGCTAGAGTAGCAGAAGAGCACCAGGTATCAGACAAATTATTTGATCTACGTGTAATGATTTTATGAAAACTTAAAATGACTTCCTGGCTTGAATGTTGAAAAGTTGGTAGAGAATTTATTTGTGTATTTATGCATTTCTGTTAGGGTTGTCCAAACCGGATATTGGTTGCACAGAATGTTCGTAAAACAGTGACATGTTTGGAGTGTAAGAAGCCCAGGTGTATTTACAGTCGCAAGCACTTAACTGCGAGGGAAGAAAGAAGTCTCACTAGAGTGTTGGAGCGATATATGTATACATGTGGCTCCTTAATTACACCTGATGGTATGATTCATTAATTTAAATACTACATGTGTATTTAAAAATTGAAAATGTTTACAATTTATAATGTAAGATAAAACTCTGTTAAAAGCAATGCATTTTGATAATCAGGCCTCATATTCTTTATATTTTCAGGAGATAGTCTGCAAGGCACAGTCTTTGTCAGACTTCAGTTGGCCTGTACTACACCTGTGGAAATAGCGTATTACTCTGCCAATGCTGTTGCCCGTAAAGATGTCTGCTGCTTTTGTGCGTCCTCCGTCGACATCATAGATGATCAGGACCTTTTGAGAAAGTACAGGGTTGTACTCCCCATGTGCAGGGAATGTAAATCTCGTGGGAAAAATCACATTTGTCGGTTGCCAAAAAAGAACTGATGAGGCCTGATGTGTTGTGATATTTCAGCAATAAAAAGATTGAATTCATTTAGAATGCTTTAATTTTCTTTTGCTTTATAGTAAGGTGAAATCTAAGACATAGTTAATACCTCTATATAATCGAAATTAATTTCTGACATTTATTCTCAAAAAAAAAAAAAAAAAAAAAAAGGCCTACCTACCTACTCACACCTAAAATGATGAGGCGCGTTACCGCAAAAAAACAATTTTTTAAGGATGGCCTTACATGTTTGAAGCAACTTAAATATAATCAATATTCGAATTTCTCTCTGCCCTATATCGATGCATTTTTTCTAACGTCTCTGTAGCCTTATTGTGACATCAAGTTATCGCACGTTTCTCCGTGTTTATTTCTACGCATGAGTATACACGAAAATGGTTTTCAAATCAATTTCACAGTTGGCTTAGTAGAGAAACACAGCGAGTGTAAATATTAGTGATTTAAAGTACTAGATTTATAATGTGCTTCAATGTATCATAATATTTCAAAATGATAATGATTCTTACATTTGCAAATGGAAATTTGTTCGTAAATTGACAGATTGAAAGGGTCGTTTTTGAGTTAGTGAAACTACCTCTTCAAACCCTTCGACCTCAGCGTGTATGGAATACAAGTCGAGGTTAAGTCAAAAGTGTATGTTTCACTTTGATGAAAGAGATCGTACGAATATGATCAGTTTGGGTATCGAAGTGGAACATGTACATATTAAGATGTTAAAATATATTACCCGGGTATCAAGTTTTGTTTTTGTGGCCGTTGACCTCACTCGTCACCTGCTCAATGGCTTTGATTACCGACAATAGGTTTTTTGAAACACACGATCTGTATTTGGTGACGTCTTTTAATAAATGGAAAATTCTTGAATGGGGTTTGAGAGAAAGGTGAAATCAATCATACAAATTTAATAGTTTGCTTTCGTCCACTATACTTATATAGTGATGTGACTTGGAAAAAAAAACATAATCTAGTTTTCTTAACTGAAAGGTTGGAATACAAAGACTAGCATTGCAATATAATTATAAATAGAAATCAATAATAAAAAATAATGAAAAATATCTCTGAATGTGAAATATTTATTTCAATGTAAGTAAACAGCATTTTAAATTACTTATAATTTGTAACATGTATATCACATAATTTGAGAGCTTCAGTCAAAGTTTTCTTCGGTTTCAGTCATTGCCCTATTGGATCTGTCAGTTGTCTTTAAATAATCATAATCAAAGAGATGGAGGAAACTTCCTTTAGAATTCACACCGCTATGTACATGTAGGCACCACAACCATCCCTCTTTGTCAACTGAGAGCGATGAGATGTTTAATAAACCATCTTCTGGCCAAACAACAATTCTTAGAAACTGACCACCAATATCTAACATGTGAATGGAACTATCACTTTTGTCCGCAACTAAAATGTTGTCATCTAGATCTAGACATGCATATGCCGCCGAAAATGACGAATTTGAAAATTTTTGCTTATTCCCTTCATAAGTAAACAATTTGGATAATTGTTGGTCATACACTTGAAGTTTTGTTTTACATATGATAGCTATTTGTGATTTGGTATCTTTCAGGACACAAAGTTTTGCAACTTGTGAAATGTTTAATTCCCAACCCTCTTGATGTGAAATTACGTGAGACTGACCATTTTCGGTCACTCGATATATTAATAAACTGTATTTGTAACACTTATCAGTGGGAAAAAATATATATTTTTCAGCTAACAAAGATATACCTAATTTTTCATTTTCCTCTACTGCCAGTATTTTCTCTGGTTTCTGGACTGAAAACAAAGACATGCATTTTCCGTTAAGAAAATAAATACTTAATTCTGACCCATATTTCCTTATGCAAAGAAATCCACGTCCCGATGAAAGTCCCACACAACCGTCTACATTTTTAAGGTCCGCCTCCAAACAATTATCATATGTAACTGTACGAAGATAGTCGCCTACATGCATGAACATTTGCCTACCAGAAAAAAAATATCTCTGAGAAAAAAACATACGCCAAAAGTGGGTTTAAATTGGAAACAAATGATTCGATTCTCTTGATCTTTAATTTTCCTCTTGCAAAACAATATCTTGCTGCCAATTTTGTCATGGAAGGGAGATTTCCTCTCAATTTGACGGTCCTTATCAGAAGAAAGACATACATCCCCTTCTACGACTACTACCTTTCCGAACAGCTCCTCCACTTGCCTTTGATTGAGAATTTTGGCAGCTTCGAATGTAACATTCACTGGGTCATTAATTTTAATTTCCTTTTCAAGCCGTCGTAGTTCACTGTGACAATGTAAAATTTTAACGCAGTTTGATTCCGTCTTTGGGTCAAATTCGGGAATTTCCAAATTTTCTATTTCGTTCTTGCTTTCCTGAATTCTCTCTTCACATCCAGAAAAAGTGTCAGATACAGTTTTCTTGAGGTGTTTCCCAATGCCTCTCACTTCCTCAATAATGGCGTCCTCCCTGCTGTTAATTTCGTCGATAAGCTTAATCTTTCTTTCTTTTAAGGCTTTACATTTGCAAACCATTTCATTTTTTACCTTTTCAATCAAGGAAGATTCACCATGTAATGCCTTCATCAGTTCCCCTTGTTGCTTTTCAACATAAACAGTCGCCTCACACATTTTATGTTGTAAATGAGAAGTTGAGAAGTTGTTATTCACTTCATACAAACTGGGCATTCACAATCCTCACAGTATATAGGCATTAAGTTCTTATTGTGAGATTTGCACAATATATATTTTGTACTGTAATCCATAGTAAAATTGATTAAAGTACAAATAGTTCCTTAAAAGTTTATGTTTACACAGCAAAATGTTCCCACCGTGTTTAAAATTATCTGTTTACAGTATGGTATAGCCAGTGACTACGTACGAAGTGCAAATCATGGAATTATTACATAACTTTACCAGTTCTTTAAAATATATAACGTACTATATCGAATTTAAAATCGTTGCCATTTTTTTTCTAAATTACCATACAACATAGCATGTAAAGCAGTATTGGTAAATTTTAAAGTTCAACATTAAAGACAAATAAACAGACCTGGGGCCCGTTTTACAAAAGAACTTACGACTAAGACCAAAAACTTCAAATTATTGTAAAATTTTGCAAAATTAATAATTCTCTTTTAAATTGTCTGTGTAAAAATATCTTACCACATTCTTTATGAAATGTTTTAAATAATTTTCGGTATAATGTTAATTAAAAAGTTATATGAATAATTATACTTGGTCGTAAGTCGTAAGTCCTTTTGTAAAACGGGCCCCTGAACATATTGCAAGATGTACAAATTATGAACAGAGATGGATTGAAAACACAGATCCGTCTCATGAAAAGACAATACCAACTTTAACAGATGATATCAATTAAATGGAGGGTGATCAGAGGATAGAAAATGATACATGTAGTTATGATATAGAGCTATTAATAAATAAATATATTTAATTATGAATACCTACATATTATTACATTCTCATTGCAAGATCACCATTGTCAATTTTAAATAAAGAAATAATTGAGAAATACATGTAGGACAAGAAAAAGTGAGTGGTTACACCAAAACATCTACGCAGAGGAAACCTATATTCCACCCAGTTTCACCGGTAGGGGACTAAAAAATATCAGAGTAACAAAAATAAATTATATCATTTTTACAAATGTAAAATATTTTCAAGCATGTGTTTTCGTTAGCTTAGGTAAAATGTTCATATTGGTATAATAAATGTTATTTTTACACAAGAAATTAACGTATGATTTGTTTCAGTTTTGTTCTAACATCTACAAAACATTTTAAATTCATAATATTTTATATATGTACTAAAAAGACTCAAAGGTATTTAAAAATCTTATATTGGAATTCCGTTCAGAATAAACCCCTAAGCGACATGTTTTCATGGTGTATCAAAGTTGAAAAAAAATTGGTATAATTGTGTAATACCACATGGGTTAACAAATGCTCATATAAAACAGGGGCGGATCCAGCAATTTTGGAAAGGGGGGTTCCAGTGTACTCAGCACTCATGCACAGAATCAAACCACGGCCACTTCAAGTCCGTAGCTACATTTATAAGAAAGGGGGCCTGCAAAAACAGATGACAAGCAAAAAAAAAAAAATAAATAAAGTGCCCCGCCACAGCATGATACGCCCGTCAAATATTGTTCAATAATCAAGAATTGGTTAGGATGAAAAAAAATCAGGTAGCCTTGATTAACAGATTGACACAAATTTCAATTATCTAATTTCCATTTCTTATCATACATCTCTAAGAGACTTACAGTGTAGGGATTGATTATAACAAATAATACATCATATAATTCTAAACTGGTTGTGTTAGAGCATAACAAATATCCATCTGCAGCTTTAAATTGTTCATTGTATATTTTACGAAATAATGGAAATGCTACGGTCTAATAAAAAAATCAAACATAAATTATTCTTCAGACTATAATATTTCAAGTGAGACATGACTGCAATTTGTTGCAAATATATAAAAATTGGAATATAATTTTTTTTCGATGAACACATGTATAATTAGTTTTAATCATATTGTACAATACTAATTTAGTTTTAATCATACACTAAAACATCAATTTGTTTTAATTAATTACACCAATTGAAAGATCTTTATCTGGACGGTTTATTCCCCGAATGGCTACTCGAATAAAACAACAAGTAATTATCACACTCAATCAAGGGGCCATCTAAGGGGTACAGGTAGACTTACCTGTATGAATAATCTACCAGAATTAAAACAAAATAAAATGGAAATTTTTTTTTTAATTTGAGCACTATATAAACATTTTGTATTCATATTTTTTAAATAAATAATTTTACAAGCACAAATCATATTAAAAACTATACATTATCTTGAAGTTCTATTGATTAGCAGCACTGATTTTCACATTATATACGAGATAACACTGTTACACTTTCATATAACACATATTTACAATTTATTTAGTCCATCTCCATATAGTTCTAAGCAACTAAAGAATTGCTATGCAAGGTGAAGAAGTTCATAACCTTCATCTGGATTTTATGATTATATAATTTAATTCTGGTTGTAACGCTGTATTTGATTGGATAAAAAATTATTTTATATTGTATAAAATGGTTTGCCTACGTCACAATGACTTGCGTCAAAAACGTATTAATCCGCCTGACGTTACATTCAAATTTTGTACAAATTGAAGTCATTTTGTTGGAACAATCGTCTTTTTTTTAACATCAAATGAAGGAAAATTAAATTATAAGGAATGAATTTAATAGCTACCCATTTTATACGGTATAAACTGGTATGGAACAGTTTTCGTAAACTGTCCCAACCCAGTTTATACCGTATAAAATGGGTGGCTATTAAATTCATTCCTTAATTAATAGAATGTTTTGATAATTAAAAATGATAGATAAATAAAATAAATTTAACAAAACTTTATAGAAACACTTGATTTATCATAAATATATATCTATATTATTTTAAGAAGAAAAAAACACTTGTGTTAATTTATCTAAAAGAGTTTGAAAATGTAGCAAAAAAAGGGATACTAATTTGTAAGTTCTCAATCAATACTATTAATAATTTGGGGAAAAAAATTAAATTAAAGGTACAATAAAAATTTCACTTTTCTTAAATCTTAATTTATCTACTTATATTCATATTTATTTTTATTCAGTAAATTTCGGAAAATAGAAAACCCTCTGAATTAAAATATAATTGAATGAATATATCTGATTTATAAAATATTGCTTATCCAGGTAAACACAGGTAAGTCTACCTGACAGTACCTGTACCCCTTAGAGGGCCCCTTAATTGAGTGTGATAATTACTTGTTGTTTTATTCGAGTAGCCATTCGGGGAACACACCATCTGGACTAGCCATCAAGAGCTCTTAATTAACACAAACAACTATGAGGCCATTTCTTTTTGCCCAACTCCCAAGAGATGAATTATGACAATGACAATGACAATAATTTATTCTCTTAAATGTACAAACATACATTGTAGAGAGGAGGTAGGAAAATGTACAAACACATACAAAAAATATAATACATGCATTATAAACAGTACAAAGTATCATGTTCAAGTTCATGTCAATTATTTTCATCTATAATTTGTTTGACTCAATAAAAATTTACATAATTTTTTCAATGCTGAACAATTTGTTGTTGTAAAAAGTTGCTTAAATTTCTCTATATTTGGTCTACATGTGAAAGAGTTTGAAATATATTTTAACCTAGCCTCTTTAATTTCTTTTTGTGTGCATTCAAAAACATAATGGAATTCATCATTAATCTTATGAAAATCACATAAAGTACAAATTCTTTGTTCTCTTGGAATACCAAACCATCTCCCAGTTTCAATAGGGAGTTTAAAGTTGCTACATCTATTTACATAATAAAATTGAAAATTTTCTAGGTAAATTAACGAGATATCTGCTGCACCCGGTCTAGAGATGCTCTTAGCTCCTGACAATAAACTCATTAATTTCTCTCTAATTTGACATGCAAATTTCTTCTTGGCCAGTGCTTGATAATTATGCCCATGGGACAAACTGAATTCCTCTCAAAGTATAATTAAACATTTGTTACAGATTGCTGTAAAGTATATAATGAAAGAAATAAGTTTTTACTTAATTTAACATCTTTTAATAAGGATACAACTATATTTTTACATTTTTTAGGATTATGAAATTTAGAATTTAAAAGACTTAGTTTTTTTAAAAAAAAATCACTTTAATTAAAGGTCACAGTGACCTTGAAATAGGCCGCGACACACCTTCTACTTTAGATGTATACTTTTGCCAAGTTTGAAAGCTGTAGGTCTAATAGTTTTCTAGTTATGAGCCGGACAGGATTTTTCCATATTTGGCTATAGCATCTTTATTAAAGGTCAGAGCGACCTACTTTTTGTGCGCGACACACCTTCTACCCAAGAAGTATCAGTTGACAAAGTTTGATAATCCTAGGCCTAATAGTATTCAAGTTATGAGCCGGACAGGAATGGACAGACGGACAGACGGACGGACGGATATGAAGTCTATAACATAATACGTCCCGTGTTAAGACGGGCGTATAAAAATTGCTTCCTGTAACTTTTCTGTTTCAATTAATGCTTGAATCTGCGTATTTTCCGGCAACAAAAATTGTGAGGGAGCTACATGTAGCTTCCAAATCTTTCTCTTTATTTTTTTTAAAATATTTAATGCATACCTTTAAAAGTTATTACTTCTGAAGATGGTCCAAAAATTGTATAGCTAAAGTTCGCCAGAATTCTTTTTTTTTTTTTTTTGCGTGTTACTTGTGAGTGGTCGGAGCCCTTAGCCGGAGCTGGGAAAGTCAATTACGCTAAAATCTACAGATCTAGCGAGCAGAAAAAGAAGAGATATTTCATTTTTTCACATGATTAGATTTATTTAAAAAATCTATACTACAGAATTATACATCTCTCTCTATGTACAAAAATAAGGGGGGGGGGGGTTCCAACTCCCGGACACCCCCCCCCCCTCTGGATCCGCCATTGTGAAAAAAGTTTTTTCTCGGTTAACTTTTGAACACCCGATGGTGAGCAGAGGAAATAGTTCTTATGCATGTATATGTAATGTTGTACTTTATGCATAAGTAGCATCCACAAGTCAAATTTTATATTTAGTATTTACGCCCTGTGTTATATACCAAATCAAAGCTTATTAAAAATCATTTAAGAAAAATATAATTTTGAGATTTTCTGGTCAAGCATTGTTACTAAAAATATATTGCGATATGTAAGTATTGCCCTAGTGTGTGACCACTTTTCTGAAGAAAATATCTTGTATCATTGAGATCAAAACGTAAGTAATAAATTCAAAATATATTCTCTCTCTTCTTTTTTCTTTTACCCAGAACCAGAATAATTAAAGTTCAATTGCATCAAACACATAGATTGACCTGAATCCTTAGATAGTGAGAGTCTTCTTCCTGTATAATTAATTTTGTCAAACAAGACACGCAACGTTACGTTGACGTTATGCTTATAAAAAGACGTGAAGAAATCCAATCAATAAAAATGATCATAAATTAATTTTAAATAAAGCAAAAATACTAAATTATATCTGTTATTATTCCATAGTATAGCAATTGAAAACCTACAAAAAAGCATCATTTACTAGATTATAATTATCTTGTTAAATAGTGTCACATTTTCGCTAACTCAACAGAAGAATCACAGAATATACTTGACTCGTTACACCGCAAAAAACAAAATTTAAGTATTCAGGAAAAGAGGAGGCGATAGTTTTTCATGGACTTATAATCATGAAAATTTGGAAATTGTCAACTCTTTTTTATTACCAAGGATCATAAAGTTTAAACTATAACGGTAAATTCAATGTTACGCAAAAGAAATAAGCTGAACAAAAGCTCAATTCGATTTAAGCTGTCATATTCAGAATTTGAATTCAACACAACTAAAACCCCCGTGTCAACTCTTTCAAAAATATTGGAGGTTCTTTTGTTTGGGAAGCTGATTTTTTTTTTGAAGCTCCAGAAATTTAAAGACTGTTTTTATCTTTTGGTAAAATTAATCTTTGGGTTAGGCAAAACGCATGCAATTTCAGGATTCAGTGATTTAATCAGTGATGGATTTACATCCACCCCATCACCTAAAATTGTGAAAGTTAGCGTAAATCATAATTTCGTCGAGAAAATGTAAAAATGTCTACTCGGTATGCATCAAATTTACATACAAAATCTCTAGAATCCAGGAGCTTCCGGGGGCTTCGCCTCGAGGAGGCGCCCAGACCCTGCCTATATTTTTTGCGCCCCCTTTAACTTTAAATCCTGGATCCGCGCATGGGATTTACAGAGAGTTGGAGTGATATCCACTTAATATACAAAGGAAACTAAAAATAATGACATTTTGATGTAAATTATTTTTAAAAAATAATATTAACTGCATTTTAAATTCTTCATACAAATATATTTGATATGATGCGGAGAATTGGTCAGGAACGAGTATTAACTGGGGGTGTGATGTAAATCTTAAATTATTTAGATTAGGTATCGGAGAGTTATATTCTGAATAAATTAAATATATGTAATTAAAAAATAATTCAAACAATTATTTTGAAATGGACATTTAAAAAAAAAAACTTGCGGAATATTAATCATAAATATGACAGCAGCATATGAAAAAGAGGGGGGATATAATTTAAAATTAATTTGAACGACATTTAGTTAAACATTTAGATCTTTTCTAATGTGTGTTAAAGGTTGTCCAAATCGTTTGTGAATTATTAAAGCTCTTTATCCTTTTCTTTCCCTTTTTTTCTCTCTCTATTTTTTTTCTCTCTTTCATTCTCTATCTCGATCCTCTCTTCATCTCGTGTAAAACATTTTATCTGTCCCGCTTTCGCGAAAGCGAGGAGTCTTTGAATCTTATTCGTCTGTCCGTTTGTCAGTCATACTGTGAATCTGTTCGTATGTCATAAAAATTTAACCTTGGTCATATCTTTTGAATCAGAACAGAGAAGAGAATTTCTATATTTAATTCATGTGTTTTAACTGTGACAAGACCTTTCTAAATACACTATAATTTCTTTTTACCCCATGACCTTGATCTTGAAGTTTGACCTAAAGCTACTTTTCAAAAACTTGAACCTTGGTCATAACTTTATACATAATGAGAAAAGATACATATATATAGTCACAAGACACAGTTCGGAGTTCGCTTACTATTATGTGATAGGATCGTACTGTCCTCTACATAAATTTGAATTTTTCAATTAAAATTTGTATATGACAAATTTTAATTGAAATATTCAAATTTTTGTAGAGAACAGTACATTTTAGCCGTGGTTTGTGACGACGGAAAAGATAGGGCTTTCAAATTTCATAATCCACAAAAACACAAATAGCCGGTAAAACAAATAAACGTTTTGTATATACACGTACATGTATAGTACATCTGTACATGCAGCACTAAGATTACATCAAAGAATTCAATGAGCATGCAATTTTTTCATCACCATGTATGTTCACTAAATTAGATGCCAATGACTGGACCGAACCTTTGTCCAAGACATT
Source organism: Saccostrea cuccullata (assembly GCF_032062105.1). NCBI lineage: Eukaryota > Metazoa > Mollusca > Bivalvia > Ostreida > Ostreidae > Saccostrea > Saccostrea cuccullata. Next base: position 29,137 of record NW_026937846.1, on the reverse strand, counting down.
TGATATGTACTTTAATTTATTCTTATTGCGCAAATGAATTTTTTCATAAGTGAAATCTTCAATCATGTTTTATTTACCAAAAAGTATAATCTGTAAAGAGTCAGAAATGAAACTGAATTTCAAAATGACAGAAATGAAAACTAAAACATGTCGGCCATGAAAAGTTGAAATTATCGAAAAATTCCCAATTGACAATCCTTGGCTGACTCCGCTTCGCTCCATTCAAATCTTCGATGTCAATGCATGAGCCATCCGAGAAGCTCTCAGTGAAAAGTTCTGGAAATGAAATGCAGCTGGGGGACCACAATTTTAATTTGCTTGTTAAAATGTTTATTCAAGACTTCTTTGATGCATCAGTTATATTAGTTTGCCTATTTGATTTTAATTATCTATCCATCTACCCATCCATATGTTCATGCTCTACATAGGCGTCTGAACCGGGGGGGGGGATCTTTGGGGCTTAGCTTCCTCCCCACTTTTTTGCAAAGATAGATATTATATAGCCATTGAAAATTGTGGTTTACCATTTTTATTGATTAAGACACCCCCCCCCCCCCCCCCCCCCCGAACTTTCAATTAGTCACCCCACTTTCTATTTGCTTCCGACGTTTATGCTCTTACACGCATATAATTTATTGTTAGTGTTTTAATCAAGAATACTTAGAAATTTCAGAAATAGTACTAACCAATCAAATATAATATATATTTACACAACATAATTAAATGCATATGATCTACATCTATGGAAAATGATTTTAGCATATTTGTAGGCCTTACTTCCCTCGCTGTCAAACGAAAAATCCTCGGACCAGGCATGTCTCTTGAAGAAAAAATGAGCTCCTGGCAAATACTTATATTTTTACCAATATATTTGTGTTGTATATAAAAAATAAAATTATATACATTAAGTTTCAAAACAGTGTCAATGTATGGATATAAACTGTATATCAAACGAAAAAATGAACGTTATGATTATAAAAAGATTTCCCATGTACCTTACAAAATTTTCTGTGACATGAATTTTGTAAACACAGTCTTCTAGAATTTAACATTTCATAAAAAGGCTAATTTATTTATGAACTCAATTATTTTATTTATTTACATTTCTTTTAATTAAAAAATCAGAAGGCTATTGTATTTTTTCTTTACACTAGATACTTACATTTTTATTTTATTTCTTACTCATGATGATAATTTTTTATTGCTTCAAAATTATAACGTCAATTTTACTTTATAGAAGACAGTCTTAATCATCGTTCCATGTTTTATTATATTTTTGACTGTTTAATTAGTATTTTTCTTAGATAAAAAAATTATTATATTTAATATTATCCCTTCGGGTACCCCATAAAAAAGACATCGAGAGTTATCCCCCTCTTAATATTTCTATAGTTACAGTAAACAAACTCCATTACAAAAACAGTTTCCAGGAATCGCGGAAGGCGTGAAAATGACGTCAAATATCATTCACGCTTGCTATATGTGGTGTTGTTATTTGAAAGATCGCTTTTTAGCGCCGATGTAAGGAAAATAAATCTACACAGTTTCTTAAAGAGGAGAAGATTCTTTTTCGATCTATTATTGTAACACATATGCAACCGGGTCGTCAAACGAGTAAAAAACTCTCCGAAAAAATGCTTACATTTGACTGGGCCTACCCATAATCATAGCAATATACGGATCTTGCTGGTCGTGTTTGGTATCATTATATTCAGAATGATCAGCTGTATCTACCACTGTATAAAGAAATCTGAATTTATCCTCTGTTGTCCAATAAACAGCGGAATAAAAGAATGCGGTTTTTACGACGCGCTAAAATCGTGGTCAACGTTTTATTTCAGAACATGCTTGATCATTTGAAAGGAATTAAAACAAAATACAGCGATCAAAAATGATAAAATTATAATTTTTAGATTGTTTAACAATTTATCGTTACACATGTTACAGTTCACTTAGATTTTTTGAAGTTATAGAGATACGAAAATGTGTTAAATACGCTTTTTAAAACTGATAGTTTTGTATACTGTCACATAGCGTAATAAATAATGTAAAATGACTTGTGGATGCTAGCATAAGTCTGTACACTCATAAATGGCTAGCTAATGAAAGAGGCAATGTAGCGGTAATGTATACTTTTATATGTAGTGGTTATGTAATGTTTTTATACCCCCGTAAACGAAGTTTCGGGGGTATATAGTTTTTGTCGTGACCGTCCAGCTGTTTCTCTATCTGTCTCTTTTTCCCCAAATCTTTAACCTTGTCCATAACTTTTAATTTAGTGGTGCTATGAATTTCATATTTCACATGTGTATTCCTTGTGACAAGACCTCTTTTTTGGGTACCACCAAATTTGACCATTTGACCTTGGAGTGTGACCCTCTTTTACACAAAAATTTCAAACTTTTACTTTGCAGGACATTTATACTTCACATAATTTTTTTGTGGAAAGACCTTAATTTTTCATTAGATACCACCAACCTTGACCTTGAGCTTGGAGATTTCCATACTTATGAAAAAAATTCAACATTGGCCCTAACTTTTGAACGGCAAGGGTTACAGCTTTTATACTTCACAAATGTAATACTTGTGAGAAGACTCTTCATTGGATACCCAGAACTTAGACCCTTTGACCTTGGAGTTTGACCTACTTCTAAAAAGCAAAGCTTGGCGAGAACTTTTAAAGGGTTAGGGCTAGTGCTTTCTTACTTTGCATGTTTAATGCTTGTGACAAGACCTTTCATTTGATAGCAGGACCTTTGACCCTTTGAACTTGACCTTGGAGTTTGACCTACTTATTATTTTTTTTTAACCTTGGCCATAACTTCTGAACGTTTAGGACTTGGGCTTCCATACTTGGCATACGTAAGCAAGACTTTTCATTAGATACCAATTACCTTGACCTTTTGACCTTGGAGATTTTTGTACTTATGAAAAAAAAACTTTAACCCTGGTTATAACTTTTGAACGCAGAGGGCTAGTGATCTCATACTATACATATGTAATCCTTGTTAAAAGACCCTTCATTTGATACTTAGATTTCCAAACTACTGAAATTTTTTTACCCTGGCCTGATTTCATATTCCAGAGCTGCATTTCCAGTGAGTTTGCATTTAAGAAAAGTTTAAACTTCGCTGATTTGAATTGTTGAATCTGCACTCCTGGATTGCGATGATGACAACGAAAATTTGTGAAACGACAGTAATTTCTAGTTTCTTTCTTTATTTCTTATATAAGTGTCGTCATGATATTCTGAGATTTTTTTTTTTGGATTTATATAATGAAAGAACTATATGCGGTATTAACCAACATTTGCCCCCCAAAATCAAACTTTGATGGAGTAATATTTAATTAAGTCCTTAAACAGGGGAGTATATGCTGACTTCAAAGCACAGAATAATTTCATAAGTAATGACGTCATATGTACGTAATGACGTCACAAATATGACGTAATTTCAGTTTTTTATGAATTTTGCAGAAAAATGTACATATTTCGTCGATATTTTGAATAAAAGTCACCGAGCGCATGTGTGTTCAGGATAGATATTTTGATATAATGTGTAGAATGATAATATCAATGAAATATGTCAATATTGTTCCTGAACACACATGCGCTCTATAAATTCTAAAGCTTAAATTGTTGAAATTTTGTCCATTTTGTCCTCTTTCTGGAAAAGGATATAAAATCGGACTAGTTTGTGACGTCATAATAACAGAAATTGTGAATACACTGCTCTGGAACTATAATATTTTCTGTTAACTTATATTTCTCGTACAATTTATTGAATTCAGCACATTTCAGGAAGTTTTCAAAATTTGACTTTTGTGGGGGCAAACATATGCAATATACCGCATATAGTTCTTTAAACAAAATTTCAAAAGCACATTTTATACTTTCATTTCTCCTCAGGCTATAACTTGAAAATGATCTAACCACGGCTAGCAGATAAATCTCTACTTCACCATGTTCACTAAAAATGCCTAAGATTGCTCTTAATGTCATTTACTTGTCTGAATTTTAAATAAAATTGCAGATCCCTGAGATGAGGATTTAGTAATTTTTTATTAAAGAAGTCAATGACCTGAAGAAATATGTCCATGTATGAACAATATATACATTTTACGTTAATTTGATAATACATGGTGTATTAAAAACGATGTAAGGCTTGTTGTTCTTGCCCTATAATGATTTCCTTCCTGTCAGACTATCTGATTAATTCTCCTTCACTTCTGTGTCTCTGGGGTTTCCTCTCTCTCTGTAAGCGCCCTTTCTGTTCTCTCGGTCTTCTTCAAATATTCATAGTCATATACACAGAAGTCACTAGGTTTTGGAGGTCTATTAGTTGCACCTTGCGTAATCCACAGACGCCCCTCCTTGTCAACTGAGAGCCTCTTCACATTCAACACATTATCTTCAGGCCAGACAATAATCTTTAAAAAATTACCATTAATATCTAACATATGTATGGTATTATCAGAACTGTCCGATACCAAAATGTTATTATCTGAGTCTACACACATGGACGAGGCCGAGAAAGAAGCGTTATTTGCGCCACAACCACTATATTTGAAATTACAGAATATTTGTTGTTTGCCACATGTAAATGCATACAAAAATTTATCTTGTATCTTGAACATCATCAGCCTAGTATCGTTTAACATGCATATCTTTGAATCTGACATGTTTTTTCCTAAATCCTGTTGGTGTACTTTGTTTGATTTTCCAGTTATTTTGAATTGCCAAACCGATACTTCACTTTCTTTGAAGGGTTTTACTAACAACATAAAAATGCCCATTTTATCACTTTCGTGTACATCTGCAATTCTTCCTCCACCATTGTATAAGGAGATATAGTTTCCATTTCGAAGGAAATAGCCCAATTCACGTCCATTCCTTGTGATGACAAGAAGTCCATTTTCAGATGAAAGATTACAACAGCACTGGACATTTGGTAATACCTTACGGACTTCTCTTTCTTTTGCTATTAAATATAATTCATTGTCTACATGTATATACAGATTTTCAGCGGAGAGGAAAATTCCTTTGCAACCATTTATTCCCACATAAATTCCGTGTACAGAGAGATCATACTGAGTGCAGATAGTCTGGTTGTTTTTATCGAGTTTTGTCTTTGTGACTTTGAGAATATCCTCAATATTACTACTGTGTAAAGGCTTCTTCTTTTCAATTAGCTTGTCTTCGTCGGAAGATTGGTTCACCTCGTTGTCTACGCATACGGTTCCAAATATCTTTTCTAATTGTGTTTTCCTATTATCAGTCATGGCTTCAAAAGTGATATGCACCAAGTCATATTCTCTTATTTCTTTTTCAATCCTTCGTAGTTCGCTTCGACAGTGCACTAGTTCAATGCAGTCCGCTTCTGTTTCTAGTTTTAATTCTGATATTTTCGGAATGTTATGTAAAGCGCTTTCATGTTGCTCGATCTTCTGAGTATGTTGCAGTGCTGCCTCGCCCACAATGCTTCTATAATCCGCCGAAATATCTTTGACTTCCCCTATCATTGCATCCTCCCTTCTTGAGATTTCTTCTAGCACTTGATTTTTCCGTTTTTCGGTATTAATTTTCATTTGTGACAGCTCACTTCTGACTTTTTCTAACTTTGAACATTCTTCAGTCATGGACGCCTTTTGTCTTGCCACATAAGTAGACACGTCCAGTAGATTGTGTTTCATGTGAGAACCTGTGATACATTTTGTATTACAAACAGGACACTCACAATCTTCACAATATATCGGCAACAGACCCATTTCGTGAGATGAACACTTTAACAAGCTGGTATTCCTCTCCATACTGATATAAAGATCTACAGACGTGCAGACAGCCTAGCTAACCCACTTTCTGAAAATTAATTTACATCAATAATTTACATCAACTACGGAGAACAAATCGTGCAATTTTGTGAATATTTCAACATATGCGATAATATATATACTCAGTATATATACTCACCGTCAATAGAAACGAAACACCATAATTTTAGGTTGAAAATTATATACGGGTTATAACTATGTACCAAAAAAGTAAGGACAACTTTTACTTTGCCAAATCAATTATTTAACGGTTGAATGAATTTCTTTCCACTACCGGAAGTTGCTTTTTAGCCCTTTTAACAGAAATCAAAATTTTGCATTTTAAATAAAATATTTTGGGTTTTTCAAGGTGTTGTAGCTGTTAATCATAAGTATTGTACTAAAATGCCGGGGGAAAATCCTTCTTTCTTTACCGGATGTGATGCCTATATTTCCTCAAAATGATTGATTTTCATTGCTCATGCTGGAAATTCACAAAATAAAGAAAAAAGAGTGCAGATGCAAATGCACACTAAATATCGACTCATCAGGCTCATGTGTTTCAATAGCATAAATAACAGTTTCTTGAACGGAAGTCCAAAAGTTGCTACACTACGCCAAGTTAGAGAAAATTCGACCGCAGTATCTGAAAAACATGCATTTAAAAATGCCCAAGAATATTAATTTCGCTCAGATTAAGATATTAATAAACCAAATGCATGGTAGAAATCGGGCTGCATTTGTTGTATATGGCGGACTAGCACGTTTTAATTAAATGGTCGGAAGGGGGGATGTTTTAAGATTTACCGGGTATTTGTTTCTTTCTAAGATCTAAAAATAACATTTAATGTTTAAATGAAGCATTAATTTTTTGTAAATTTACTTTTTACCTAAATATATTCATTCTTAATGTTATCATTAAACTTTAGAAGGTAACACATAACTCTTAAAACATTCCCCCTTCTTGCTATCAGTCATTTTGAGGAAATATAGGCATCATATCCGGTTAAGAAAGAAGGATTTTTTCCCGGCATTTTAGTACAGTACTTATGACTAACAGCTTCAAAATCTTGAAAACCCAAAATATTGTTAAAATTTTATCAAAAATGCAAAATTCTGAATTCTGTTAAGAGGGCTAAAAAGCAACTTCCGGTAGTGGAAAGAATTACATTCAACCGTTAAATAACTAATTTGGCAAAGTAAAAGATGTCCAAACCTATTTGGTACATAGTTATAACCTGTATATAATTTTCACCCTAAAATTAGGGTGTTGCGTTTCTATTGACGGTGAGTATATATATAAGTGAATTCTGCCCATCCCCCTTTAAAAGTTTATCTTTACATAAACATGATAAAACAAAATATCAATATACCTCGGTAAATCTCCCCAAATACATGTAATTGTAATTGTAATATAAGAACAGTGTTTTTATCGAAAAATCAACCCAGTTTCATTCTTTTAGATTGTCTATGATAACTCCAAAATGAAAAAAAGCTAACAAAGGTTTATAATTGATTACAACATTATATAATAGAAAACGAAATGTCAAAAATAAATACTGAAGTCCGGTAAAATAGAAAATTAATTTAGAAATAAAACACCTGTTAATTAATTAAATGGCTAAAAAAGGGATAGGTGAAACCTTGATCTTTAAATCAACGAAGAAAGGTCCCAAATGAATGAAATCACCGCTTTATATACGGTGGGAACAAACGAATTTAAATAATGATAGAAAGGAGACTCTAGACTGTGTTCAATAAAATAGAAAATAAATCGATCAAACTTAAGATTTCCTGAATTAAAGTTACATTACTACATTCCCTCCATCATAAGATCAATTAGTTTTATAATAATTTATTGTCTTTGTATACATTATAATTTATAAATAATATATCATTTTCAATTAAATGCACAAATTGAAAATATCACTTGCATTGTAAATTGATATACATCTTTCATATAAATATACATTATTCATAAATATATAAATACATTATGTACAGGCAATAAATAAAGAGATTTACAAAAGCATAATTTATATATAAAAATGTCCATAATGTCCATAATCTAACAGATGATCAGTAATATTCACACAAAAGTCCTTTAGGTCCTCCATGCCCATGGTAAGATTCATCTTTGTTTTCAAGTTAGTCTGTTGAGTATCTTCTTTCCATTTTCTTGAGCTTGCCTTCTGCGTCCTTCTGTGGATACTTTCTGGTTCAGGATCAGTTTCGGCATCGGGACTCTTTGAGTGCTGATTAATTTGGAATTAATTTTTTCGAAGGAAGAGTTTATTAGCATCTCTTCAGCCTTTGTTTTCTCTAATTTGTGATACTGATGAAGATATGAGGGTTGTCCCAAAAAGTCGTAGACAGGGAAAATGATTTAGTTTCTCTTTGCAAAATTAGATTTCTTTTCTTGTCATAGTAAAAAGTAACATTTCATGATCATGCATTTCAAGTTTCATGATGATATCACATTTAGTAAGAAAAAAGGAATTCCTCTTGTTTTTGTCACAAAATACAACCCCTGTATACGACATTTAAAAAGAAAACTGATAAAATATTGGCACATCCTTACAAAGGATGAAGACTGTAAAAAAGTCTTCTCAGAATTACCTATTGTGTCCTACAAACGCAATAAAAACTTAGGTGATATTCTCACCTCCTCAACAATAAAATAATTTATTTTAATATGTGTAGATGCATAAATGCATAATGCAAATAAACTCCTGATGAGGCGGATTTGCAGCAATATGAAGAAAATGATTTCTTCATCATAAATCAATTTATAAAAATATACCTCGTTTCACACCGCCGAAACACTAAATTAGTGTAGAGTCAAGTGATCGGAGGTACGTGGCTGATGGGAGCCACCTGTTTAAAAATCACAGATGAAATCATCGATAAATTTACAGGGAAGAATGATTTAATATATCATGGTCGCTATCGCGACGACGGGTTTATCATTTTTCACGGATCAGAAGCTGTCATCCATGAACTATTTGAAATAGCCAATTCACACCATCCTCTACTCAAATTCACATATGAAATCTCCACACAAGAAATCAATTTCTTAGACACTACAGTGTTCAAAGGAAAAAGATTTAAAGCCAATCAAATTCTGGATTTTAAAACCTACATTAAACCAACTAACACATTCCAATATTTGGAACGGAATAGTGCACATAATTCCTCTGTTTTTAAAGGATTCATCAAAGGTGAAACAATACGCCATATGAGAAATACAAGTAATGAAATAACTTTGCTTGAAATTCTGCGTGAGTTTGAGTTTAATCTCTTAAAAAGAGGATACGATAAAATTGAAATCAAATCTAACATGCAAAATGTACTCGCTAATTATAGCAGAGAGAAAACCCTAAGAAGTAAAAGTGACATCAAGAAAAAAGGAATTCCTCTTGTTTTTGTCACAAAATACAACCCCTGTATACGACATTTAAAAAGAAAACTGATAAAATATTGGCACATCCTTACAAAGGATGAAGACTGTAAAAAAGTCTTCTCAGAATTACCTATTGTGTCCTACAAACGCAATAAAAACTTAGGTGATATTCTCACCTCCTCAACAATTAAATAATTTATTTTAATATTATGTGTAGATGCATAAATGCATAATGCAAATAAACTCCTGATGAGGCGGATTTGCAGCAATATGAAGAAAATTATTTCTTCATCATAAATCAATTTATAAAAATATACCTCGTTTCACACCGCCGAAACACTAAATTAGTGTAGAGTCAAGTGATCGGAGGTACGTGGCTGATGGGAGCCACCTGTTTAAAATTTATATGAGGGACCTTGTCCCAATGGCTCTAATTCCTGAGAATCGCCGACTTTGTCTGCGATCCGTATTTCCTTTCATTTGATCTCGCTGATTCATTTGTTTCGGCATAAACCAATTAATACACACCCACTATATTTCATACATCAGTCTGAACTTTGTATGAGAACGCCAAAATGCACAAATTGTCATTAAAGAAAACAGTACTTAGAAAAATGGAGACACCAATGGATGATATTCCTTGTAACCAGGAACAACTAAAACAAAATGACCACTGAATCTGAAACTGATGAAGAGGAAGATGATTTTAATTATGATCTAGACCTGACAAATTTGGATGTACCGTCTTTAAAAGACAAATTCAAACCCGGAAGGGCAATGGCAGACATTGTGTCGGAAGCAGTAAATAAATTTGAGACCGAATTGAGCAAGAGACACAATATTCCATGTGCGCGCGAGGGCATCTCCTACGCCATTGTATCAGGAAAATTACCACCCTACATGAAGTGGCAAATTGAGTGCCGCCCAAACCTGGGAGATCAAATCCTTAATAAAGAGTTCCAGGAACTCTTTAAAAATGAAACACGGTGCCTGAAAGACAGGGCATTAAAATCGACAATCGAGTTCCTGGACGACAAAATTAATCAGTCCAACCACCAGCTTAAAGACATCCGAGTGGACACCATAAATTCAATTGGTAAATCTTCCTCTGCTGCTGGTCTGGCCAAGACACAATTTAATGACAGAACTAGGGAACTTAAAGAGAAATTTGATCGTTATCTCATGGAATTCAAAATGAACATCAGATCGACACGAAATCCAGCTGAACGGTTACCTAAAAGACAGCCGATGGACAGAGAAAAACGCGGGAAACATGTACAACAAGAAACATATTGACGCAAGCGTCAAAAATCGGCCGCAAACCAATTTACAAATGTATTCAACTGTTGAAGTTCCTTTCAGAAACTGAAATTTGCTGTTTTTAAAAATTAATTTTTCAGAAACTGAAATTTGCTGTTTAAAAAAGAATTCTTATATTTATCTGTTAAAATATCCTCGTGACATGAAAAAAAATGCATGCGACAATGCCGATTGCATAATGCATGTACAGTATAATATGTATAGGCAATATAAACTATGCAATAGTCCTCTGCGTCTCTGCACTCAGTTTGGTACAATTTGCTGTTTAAGTAGTTTTTACATTAAAAGTACAAAGCTAAATTAAGTTTAAACTTAGCTATAGTTTGACCTTAATAAAAACGCAACAAATATTTAACATGTGGGGCTCCTCGCTCTCTCTTCTCTCTCTCTCTCTTATAGGAGGTTACCCCCCCCCCCCCCCCCCCCCCCCCCCCCAACCCCAACCCCTTCAAGATCCACCACTACACTTCTCTTTCAATCTCTTTGTTTTGGTGTTGAGATGTAGCGGGAAAATGTTTGGCACATTGTAAAACGCGCTCTATCCTAGTTTCCTGGACCAACATGTCGTATTATTCTTTGCTTTTAAGAAATCAATATTTCATTATATTTTTTTTCAAAATATCCATAGGAAATGTTTAATTATACACTTCATTTCAAATTAATACAGCAGATCCTGTTTTAAAAAAAGAAAGTAATATTGTTGATTTACAACGTGATCTTTGTTTTAGACTATGCCTAACACTCCTACTAATTTTCTCCGCACTTCAGTTATATCAGAGTTTGTCAATCAGGATTGGATGAAATATTTACCCCATTATTTATAAAATTGAATTTTACGATTATTGTGCTTTTTCCTAAACATTTAGAAATCTTTGTTTAATATGAAAACGCCGGCGATATGATGTTGAATATTTTTATTTAAATTGTTAGCTCCGCAGAAACGCACAGAGACTTAAAACTTTCATATCATATAACCGACCGCCTCCTGGCGGCCGGTAACAAAGAGGACAAAAATTCCGTCCCTATTAAAAACATGGTGTACTCTGAAATAGACATTGTTCTATATTGAATCTCAATTATGATTCCTTTCACTTCATTTGTGCAAATATACGAATTATATTCTTTTGTTTATTGGGATTAGTAAACCAATTTACTATAAAAGGTATCTATTTCATTTTCTCTCGACATGTCAGAATGGCCTCTTGGCTGCTTTAATCTGATTGGTGCGATATCGCCCATAACTCCTCCTACGTTCTGAAGGATACATGTATATCTGTTGTCTTTTATTTTTTTTGTACACATTCACTTGCAGAATGGCTCGTCGTTTCAATCGAAACGCCAAATCTAAATCTAAGAAAAACAGAGCTATGAATTTTAAAGCTCGAAAAATTAGAGAACACAAGAATAAAGTGCTAATAGCACGAGATCATGTGTTTAATCTCACACCTGACAAATTGTCAGATGATGAGTATTTACTTTTGGCGAAAGGTCTAAAATTTGTACCTTCACCTGTCTCACACAAAGTCAAACAACAAGTGATGAAAGATTTTAATGAATTTGCAAGAAAATTAAAATGTAGATTCATATTTCATGATCCAGATAGTGACAACGATATACATCCTTTCCGCATGAAAAGCGGTTTTGAACCGCAAATTATGAACAATTCAGTTCAAACATATATTGACAAAACAAGACTTGAATTGTCATCTATGGAGGTTCGCAAATCATCTGACAATTTAAGCACTTCTGAACGCCGAGCATTAAAAAGGCTAAAAGATCGTACAGACATCATTATCAAAAAAGCTGACAAAAACAACATGTGCGTTGTTACTAGAAAAACTGATTATATCCTTGAAGGTGAACGTCAGTTAAATAGCAAATACTACTGTAAAATTACTAATCCCAAACTAAATCATCTCAAAGATAGTATCACACAAAAACTGTGTGAGATGAACACTAAGGGTGTACTTGACCACATTACCTATGACTGTCTATGGAAAGTTAAAAATACGAGGGTAGGGAGATTATATTTGCTCCCTAAGATACACAAGCTCAACATTAAGACTTTTAATGAAATTAAAAACAATGGTAGCTGCAATTCACCAATTATTCCACCAGGTCGACCTATAATCTCACAAATAGGTTCACCTACAGAACGCATTAGCCAGTATGTAGATTACTTTTTGACTCCCATCGTGCAAACACTTAGCACGTATATTAGGGACAGTTCAGACTTCATTCTAAAAGTTGAACAACTCAGACCACAGCCAAAATGCCTATTGGTCAGTTATGATGTAACTTCACTCTACACAAATATGCAATTCGAGGAGCTAATTACGGCTGTTCAAATAGCCTATACCAACTTCAGCAAAGCAGAATATACTATACCAGCTCCGCCTACAGCTGATCTTTGTTTTCTTTTACGACTTGTACTAGAAAACAATATATTCGAATTTAACTCTGCTATGTATAAACAAACAATAGGATGTGCGATGGGTTCTAAGTGTTCCCCATCTGTGTGCGACATTCGCCTTCACCAAATCACAGATGAAATCATCGATAAATTTACAGGGAAGAATGATTTAATATATCATGGTCGCTATCGCGACGACGGGTTTATCATTTTTCACGGATCAGAAGCTGTCATCCATGAACTATTTGAAATAGCCAATTCACACCATCCTCTACTCAAATTCACATATGAAATCTCCACACAAGAAATCAATTTCTAGACACTACAGTGTTCAAAGGAAAAAGATTTAAAGCCAATCAAATTCTGGATTTTAAAACCTACATTAAACCAACTAACACATTCCAATATTTGGAACGTAATAGTGCACATAATTCCTCTGTTTTTAAAGGATTCATCAAAGGTGAAACAATACGCCATATGAGAAATACAAGTAATGAAATAACTTTGCTTGAAATTCTGCGTGAGTTTGAGTTTAATCTCTTAAAAAGAGGATACGATAAAATTGAAATCAAATCTAACATGCAAAATGTACTCGCTAATTATAGCAGAGAGAAAACCCTAAGAAGTAAAAGTGACATCAAGAAAAAAGGAATTCCTCTTGTTTTTGTCACAAAATACAACCCCTGTATACGACATTTAAAAAGAAAACTGATAAAATATTGGCACATCCTTACAAAGGATGAAGACTGTAAAAAAGTCTTCTCAGAATTACCTATTGTGTCCTACAAACGCAATAAAAACTTAGGTGATATTCTCACCTCCTCAACAATTAAATAATTTATTTTAATATTATGTGTAGATGCATAAATGCATAATGCAAATAAACTCCTGATGAGGCGGATTTGCAGCAATATGAAGAAAATTATTTCTTCATCATAAATCAATTTATAAAAATATACCTCGTTTCACACCGCCGAAACACTAAATTAGTGTAGAGTCAAGTGATCGGAGGTACGTGGCTGATGGGAGCCACCTGTTTAAAAAAAAGAAGAGTTTTCATTTTTTTTTTAATTTTATACAGGAGAGAAGAAATTTTGGGTACCATCTCCAAACCCAGTCATATTTCTGAAAAGATCGGGATTTCAAACGTACGTCATAGTAATTTTTCTGTTGATTTGCTGCTTTGTTTAATTGCATTCTTTGCACCATCGTAGAACATTTTAAATTAGATTTGGCCAATAAAACCTTCGTTTCACTGCCTCAGCAGTGCATTCTTTGCCAAAATGACCACCTATCCTAGTAAAATAAAGTTAGTGAAATATGAGATCTCTTATTTCACGAGGCGCAACTAGCTGAATTTCATTTTTATTTGTTTTATACAAGACATTGTTTTTCACTACTAGTAATTCCCATTTATTTCATAAGTGTTTTGTTTTGTCAGAGTACCCTTGAAAACTACCTTTTGGGGGTTTCTCTTCTGTGTCGATTTTTATTTTTAGAATAGGGGCGATGACATTATCTCTTAACTGCATTTCAGACAAACTATCAGGCGACCATGTGTCTAGCTAGTTTGAAGTTACAGTATCAATGTCACTTTGATTTTCAGATAGAACTGGGCATAGCGGTACAGGTTCATTAAAACCTTTATTTTTATTGATAGTGAACGTCACTTCGGGGGTTTCATCTTCTCTTTTAGATTCTGATTCTAAACAACATTCAGGACATTTGGGTCGGATACAAGGTCTTGACAGAGGTTTACGTGAAAGACTGTCAGCATTTAAATGCTAAGAAGCCCTTCTATGTTCAATCTTAAAATCATACGTGTCCAGAATACGCAGAAGGATAAAACGTACGCTCAACTAGGACCTCGGGTCCCCCGGAAATAGTTCGTCATTTTGCGTAGTAATAAAACATTTTAGGAACTCTTCAGGCATTAAAGGCACAAAAGTAAATTCATCGATAACAATACGGAGACCTCAGGTCACCTTATCTATTAATTGAATTTTATACGATAGACAGTTTTCTTTGTCTTACTCCAAAATAATCATATTAATAACTTTATAAAGATCTATTTTCTAATATATATATATGAGCAGAAGCGAAAAGTAATTAGGGGGACCAGAGGTAACCTTATATTATGCATCAGTAAGGAGACCAGTGGTCACCTTACCCAATTGTTGTACATCATTAGAGGGATCATAGGTCACCTTACATTTTAAATTAATAGGGGCCAAAGGTAACCTTTTATTGCAAATCATAAGAGGGACCAGAGGTCACCTTATATTGCACCTAGCATTTTACATCAATAATAAGACCAGAGCTAATCTAATATTGTACATCAGTAGGGTGTCTAGAGGTGACTATTATGTTTCCCTTCAGTAGTGGTTCCAGAGATTATCTTATATTGTACATCATTAGGGGGACTAGAGGTCACCTTATCTTGTACATCAATAAGGAGACCAGAGGTCACCTTATATTGCACATCAGTAGGGGAACCAGAAGACACCTTATATTGAAGATCAATAAGGGGGACTAGAGGTCACCTTATATTGTACATCAGTAGGAGGACTTTAGGTCACCTTATATTGTACATCAGTAGGGGGACCAGAGGTCACCCTATGTTGTACATTGATAGGGGGAGAAGAGGTCACACCTTATATTGTACATCAATAAGGAAACCAGAGGTCACTTTATATTGTACATAAGTAGGGTGACCAGAGGTAACCTTATAATGTACATCAGTAAGTGGAGCAGAGGTTACCTTATATTGAAAATCAGTAGAGGAATAGAGGTCACCTTATATTGTACATCAAAAAGGGGGACTAGAGGTCACCTTATATTGTACATAAATAGGGGGACTAGAGGTCACCTTATATTGTAAATCGGTAGGGGACCAGGGGTTACATTATATTGTTTATCAGTAGGGAGACCAGAGGTCACCTTATATTGTACATTAATGAGGGGGACTAGAGGTCACCTTATATTGTACATCAGTAGGGGGACTAGAGGTCACCTTTTATTGTAAATCAGTAGGGGGACCACAGGTCACCTTATATTGAACATCAATAATGGGGACTAGAGGTCACCTTATATTGTACACCAGTAGGGGGACTAGAGGTCACCTTTTATTATAAATCAGTATGGGGACCAGGGGTCATATTATATTGTATATCAATAAGGAGACCAGAGATCACCTTATATTGTACATCAATAAGGAGACCAGAGGTCACCTTATATTGTACATCAGTAGGGGTACATCATTAGGGAGACCAGAGGTCACCTAATATTGAACATCAATAAGGAGACCACAGGTCACCTTATATTGTACATCAGTAGGGGAACCAGAAGACACCTTATATTGAAGATCAATAAGGGGGACTAGAGGTCACCTTATATTGTACATCAGTAGGAGGACTTTAGGTCACCTTATATTGTACATCAGTAGGGGGACCAGAGGTTATCTTATATTGTACATCAGTAGGGGGACCAGAGTTCACCTTGTATTGTTCATTAGTAGGGGGAGCAGAGGTCACTCTGTATTGTACACCAGTAGGGGGACCAGAGGTTATCTTATATTGTACATCATTAGGGGGACCAGAAGTCACCTTATGTTGTACAATAGTAAGGGGACCAGAGGTCACCTTACCTCTGGTCCCCTTACATTGTACTCAATAAGAAGGCCAGAGGTCACCTTATACTGTACATCATTAGGGGGACTAGAGGTCACCTTATATTGTACATAAGTAGGGGGACCAGAGGTCACCTTATATAGTTGTTCATCAATAGTAAAACCAGAGGTCTCCTTATATTGAACATCAATAAGGAGACCAGAGGTCACCTTATATTGTACATCAGTAGGGAGACCAGAGGTCACCTTATATTGTACATCATTAGGGGGACTAGAGGTTACCTTATATTGTACATCATTAGGGGGGACTAGAGGTCACCTTATATTGTACATCAGTAGGGGGACCAGAGGTCACCTTATATGAGGGCTGCTCAATAAATAACGTCCTCGTGCTCGGAAAGAAACAAAAGATGTTTTTCAATAATTTATTCATAATGATTTAACCTAATATTATCTTTTAATTGAAACACATGTCGTCAACATTTTTATCCAATTTCTTATTGTTTTTAGAACTCATTTTTGGGTATGATTCTTTGTATACTGGATTATGGCTAATCCTATGATTTTCTGGACTTGTTTTTCCTTTTGAAAGTTTTTTTTTTATTTTGGAAAATGAAACATGTCAAAAGGCGGAAGATCTGGCGAATATTGTTAATGCGAAAGAACATTAACTTTCTGTTTATCCCCAAGACTCATTTACTCTTCAGGGCGTGCGGGTTAGGACGCTGCCATGAAAAAATCTAATGCAGTGGATTCTTGATTCTTATTAACCTTTTGATTTTTTTCGCAAAAAAAAATCCTTTCTAGATTCCTCCAGAAATTAAACTGCCTCCCCGAATACGAATTTGAACAACAAGACCACTAATATTTAAGAAAATTGCATATGAATTTGTCTTTGTGCTATTGCAGTTCTCTGCTCTTCTAAGACCTTTGCTGTTTTTGTCAAGTACATCTTATTGTAAATTTTGTTTTGAGGGTTTTAAGCAAAAGATTCAAGTTTCATTATCAGTTTGAAATTCAAACAAAAGTGGATAACAACATTTACTGATATTTTTAATAATTGTTTAGATATTCTTACCGCAATTATTTTCACTCACTTTTTAAAATATAGGGTGACTTTTGAGTACTAAGTTGTTTTTTTTTTTTTTACTGTCAAACGTTTTTTTAAAGCAGTGTGAACTACTCCCGAAATATTAATGATGCTATGAAATTTGCTATGTATCGTATAGTCAATCATACACCATCAGTGATTATTTATTGAAATTTGGCAAACAGTACATTCTTCGTTTGATTTTTTTGTTTTCATTTTTGATGCCCATTATATAATTTTTTATCATTGAAATCCACCAGCTCAATTGTCTTTAAAACAGACATTAATTGCTGTAAATTTTTCGTACTAGTATTTCAGTGAGGATTTCCTTGGGATTCTTAACAAGTTTTACAGCAACTTTAATGAACGGTTTCATTTCACTCTAATTTACTGATTCTGCACCATTCATTTTTAATGCAGTGTCTTGAATACCCTTGTTTTCCAGCTTCTCACAATGAATCTATGTGATGAAAAGGGGTCACATAAACTGCTATAAATTCATTAAAGATTCAATAATGAGCTCCATGCTATATATCTGTATTGTATGTCATAGAGTTCAGGACATTATTTATTGAACAACCCTCGTAATTTGTACATCAGTAGGGGGACAAGAGGTTACTTTATATTGTACATCATTAAAAATAATGATCACACTATTTTGAACGACAATGGAGAAACCGGATGACACATTATATTTTACATGAACAAGAAGACCAGAGGTCACCTTATAGTGGAAGTCAACAGGAAGACCAGAAGACACCTAATATTTTACATAAATATTGAGACCAAAGAACTCCTTATTTAGTCACCTACATCAACTCATGTGACTTATTGCTATCTGGGTTTTTTTTTACTTCTTGTGCGTTTACATTCGAACATTCTAAGCTTTTCTTTGCAATCCCTCAACTATTTACAACCAATTTTGGTATAAAGCATCTACGGGTCAAGAGATTTTTTAAATCATGGTCCCTGCCCTCCACCCCCTAAGGCAGAAAAGTTGGGGCGAAACTACTACAATTGATGAAATCTTTAAAAATCTTCTTTACTGATTGACATCAAGCCGTCTAACAAAATTATCATAAGCATTGACTCCTCTACCAAAATTGTGAAGTTTATTGTCCTAGGGTCAGGGGTCCTGGAATTAGGACAGGGCCATAAAAATTTATATCGTGAAATGTATTTATTCTTTGAAAATCTTTCCCTCTGTCCCTGGATATTAAACAAACTAACTACATGCATAAATATGATGAGGAATAGATATTCTCTCCAAAGTTTTGAAATTCATGACCCAAAGGTCAGGGATTCTGGTGTTACGATGGGGCTATATAAATTGTAAAGTTAAAATTCATTAATTCTTTAAAAAAGTCTTCCTCTGTGCTCCTGGATAACAATTAAACTAACCACATATAGTTACGATAAGCAAGGGAGCCTCTTCCACAATTATAAATTTCAAGGTCCCTTGCTCATGGGTACCATTGAGAGGTGGGGGCTTTAATTAAATACTGTTATTGAATAAATGGTTTGAATTTTGTTCTTTGGTATGAACCAATTTTTTTTTATGAACAAGGGTGCCTTCTCCAACATTGTGAAATGTATGACCCCAGGATGAGGGTTTTTGTGGTCAATTGGCACTACTGTTTATTGCTAATTATTACTGATTATTTGAAATGCACTTTTTGTTCCCCTTCGCTCTATATAGGCATTAAGTAGACAAACTAAGCATGCTAAGTATAGTTATGATCCATGAGCAATGGTGCTTTTTTTTCAAAATTGCGAATGTCTTGTCCTCTGGTTCAAAGCGCGAACCTAATTCAATTGTTTAAAGTTTTATATGATGTTCAGATGACCTATAAGACCCATAGGCCTCTTGTCGTATTCTTATAAGAGAACCTCGAGTATCCCGTTAATATGCATTTTATCTGTAACCTCTGGTCCGCCCTTATTTTCTTTTTATATGTCTCTTGGTTAACATGAGTCTAGAATCGCTGATGGCTTATTTCTACATTCATATAAATTTTATTTATATCTGGTTTCCTTAAAAATGTACAACAAAGGAGACCACTCATCTCCCTATCTATATACAATACAAAATATAAAGTGACTTAATGTCCCCATAATGATCTACAACATAGGGTGACCTCTAATCCCCTATTGATGTATAAGGTAACCTCTGTTTCCATTTTTGATGTACAACATAATCTGACGTCTGGTCTTGTACAGTATCAGGTGACCTCTGGAAACCTTTCTGTTGTACAATATAGAGGTAACCTTTAGTCTCCATTATGAAACAAAATACAAGGTGACCTTTGATCAACCTATTGATGTACAATATAAGTTCACCTCTGGTCCACCCAGTGACGAACATTAAAACTAATCTGAAGGCTCTGTCCCCCTGCTGATATACAATATAAGGTGACCTCTGGTCACCCTACTGATGTACAAAATAAGGTGTCCTCTGGTCCCTCTACTAATGCTCAATATAAGGTGACCTCAGGTCCCCCTGCTGATGTACAATATAAGGTGACCCCTGGTCTCCCTACCGATGTACGATATAAGGTTACCTCTGGTCCCTCTACTGATGTACAATATAAGGTGACCTTTGGTCCCCCTATTGATGTACAAAATAACGTTACCCATGGTCCTCTGACTGATATAAAATATAAGGTGTCCTCTAGTCCCCCTACTGATGTACAATATAAGGTGACCTCTGGTCCCCCTGCTGATGTTCAAGATAAAGTGCCCTCTGGTCCCCCTACTGATATACAATATAAGGTGTCCTCTGGGCCCCTACTGATGTACAATATAAGGTGTCCTCTGGTCCACTTACTGATATACAATATAAGGAGTTATCTGGTCCCCCTACTGATGTCCCCTACTGATGTACAATATAAGGTGACCCCTGGTCCCCCTACTGATGTACGATATAAGGTGACCTCTGGTCCCCCTGCTGATGTACATTATAAGGTGACCTCTTGTCCCCCAACTGATGTACAATATACGGTGTCCTCTGGTCCCCTACTGATGTTCAATTTAAGGTGACCTCAGGTCCCCCTACTGATGTACAATATAAGGTGTCCTCTGGTCCCCCTACTGACATACAATATAAGGTGTCCTCTGGTCCCCCTACTGATGTACAATATAAGGTGTCCTCTGGTCCCCCTACTGATGAGGTCGCGTATTGAAACATGACCTCATAAGGAAGACAAAGGAGGCATTAAATAACTTATTAACAAATAATTATTCCCTTATGTTAAAGGATTGGTGAAAAGTCCGAGCGTGAAAAGGTAGGGGTTAGTAGGGGGCAAAATCTTCACCCCCCCCCCCCCTGCTTATTAGAGATCTGCGAATGCAGAGACTGGACGTCGTTTACTCTGAGTCGCTTACTATTAGTAAGGAGATCAGAGGTTAGGCACTGTGTTATATAGATATTATAACCTTACATGGAATAATAAAATCATAGGGGAGACCACAGGTCACCCAACATAATCCATAAATGTTAAATCTTATATATCAAATATCTTATATTATTGCAGTTATTGTTGCTCAGCAGCCCCCCTCCCCCTCTTTGTTTTCTGATACCCATCAGATGGTTTTTCTCTTGACAAAAATAAATTTTCTGTTGTTTTTTTTACACTGAAAAGGCTTCACAGTATTACGATTTATTCTATTTTCACTTTACGTATGCAACGCACTACATTTTGTTGCGGAGTAAACAGGCCCGATAGACGTGAACTGAGCAGGGGACCTAAGGTCCTAGTTCAGCGTACGTTTTATCCTTCTGCCCAGAATACTTATCCACCTAGCGACTATGCCTTAAGGATTCTTAAAATTTTTAAGCCAAACTAAAGAAGCATGGTCAGTCCTGACTAAAAATTGTCGATCCCAAAGAAAATAACGAAAATGTTGGACAAAAGAAACTACAGAAAGCATTTCTCGACGAGTCGTACAATACCGACGTTGGGCGCTTTTTAAGGTTCTACACTGTACTAGCGCACGCTATAACATGCTCTTGACCATCCTGAATCTGAGAAAAAACTGCCCCGATACCAGAGAGACTTGCGTCAGTGTCGAGAATAAACTGACCTTCGGAGGTGGGGTATGATAATAATGGTGTAGAAACCAAACGTCTTTTCAGTTCTTCAAAAGAACTTTCTGTTTTTCTGTGTCAACCTGGTCATAGGAAAAGCAACAGTGCTAAAATTTGGTATAAAACGCCTACAGTACCCTGCTAACCCTAAGAACCCTCGTACCTCACTAACATTAGTGGGCACAGGCCATGTGGATACTGCTTGAATTTTCTCTTCATCACAACTGATTCCCTGCTCAGAGACAACATGTCCTAAAAATTTCACAAAGCTTTGAAAAAGAACACATTTCTTGGGTTTTAGTTTTAGATTTGCCTTTTTAAGACAGCTGAAAGAACATTCTAAATTTTCTAATGCTGTTTTAAACGTATCTCCATAGACAGTGATTAGGTCAAGATAGCACAAGCATGCATTTCTGCCACTCAAAGAAGATGGGCGCATTTGGCGAGTAATCTGCAGGAATCATATGTACGAAACATTAATGGTTTAAATGTCCACGATTTGGTTGGCTGAACGTAGCTGGTATGATTTTTCAAGCACGTCCATAGGTTTTTTTTCATTTAGTCTGAAACACCGTGTGAAATTGTACATTTATGTCCGTTTTTCCTGAGGGTACTGTAACATGTTAATGTTTCACAAAAAATAAACACCTAAAATATTTAATGCACAGATGCATGATACATGTACATTATAGAATAGAAGATTAGATTCTGAATTGATTTCGTTCGAGAACCAAACTGAACCAAAATTTATCTAATTCAAAATTTTAATACATACGTACATAAAATGAAACTGACAAAATAAATGGTTGTTTGCATGAAAAAAAATTAACGCCCCATGCCAGGCTCGAACCAAAAACTTTCCGCTTCAAACGCACTGAACAGGTAGCCCTACTTACTGAGCTATCACCGCTACACATATACAGATGATTTAAAAAGGACGAAGAAGCACCACATTCACACATTTGGATTTTTTTTGGGAAAAGTTAATTTTTCGTGGTCTGTGGGTCTTCTCTCCATTTTTTAAAAAAGTGCATTCGTTTCTTTGAATTTAAATACACACGAATAATGTTTCAAAATCATGGAGAGAAGACCCAGAGATAGAAAAATTTTAGAAAAACGTGTCTAAAAATTTACCTTTGTGTACCAAATGTCTGATCTGGCCAATTTTCTCTGGCACCTGATCCCACCTCTGATGTTTCAGAGGTCCGTGTTTGCTCTGCTCTTATTTTGTATATTGTTTAAGGTATTCAATGTATAATGAAGGGATTTTGAGCGATTTTTAACAATTTTAAACTAGTAAAAAATGCATTGCTAAATAACGATAAAAGTGAAATTAACCAAATTTTCAGGACTGATAACATGTTAAGGAGACGGTCATTTAACACGTTAAAAGTTTTTGAAGAGTTATCTGCCATTGATGAAAAGAACAAAATTTTTAATTTCTCGGTATTTCTATGATAAATAATTCTTTTTATTTTGTTACTTAATAAAGAAGGAATTTATGCATAATTTCACCAAGAGATTTGTTTGAAATTCAAATTACTTTTAACAATGTCTAATAAAAACATTCGCTGCCCATAGACTTCAATGTAAAATTCAAGGTGTCATTAATTGGATAATTATCAAAATTTTGTAAATTCCTCGGGTGGAGCATTTTTATATGATAATATCTTCAAAATGCTACCATGATTAAATATATCGGATCATTCATTTATTTGGTACAAAATATGGTCGTTATACATTGAATACCTTAATGGACGTTTAGATTGAATACTGTTCGTTATCTCCATATCCTTCTTTCAAGTTATTTTTTAGCTAATCAGAGCTCAGTTTCAGGAAAAAAATTTCCTTTCCTGTTGCACAGGAACCCGATAAATGAAAAAAATGTTAAAATTTCATATGACATGTCGATAAAATTTTCACTTTTCAAGTACGCCCAGATTCCTGCCGAATGCCCATCAAAAGCGCCCACGTTCTTTCCCTAACACAAGATGAACAAGTCTTTGGAAAGTCGCAGGAGCGTTACATAAACCAAATGGAAGAACTTTGAACTGATAAAGACCTTTATGTATAGTGAAAGCAGTTTTGTGTTTATCTTTGTCTGACATTTTGCACTGCCAGTAACCACTAGCCATGTCTAAAGTAGAAAACCAACGAGTGTGGCACCGATTGGTTCAAAAGTATTTTCTGCACAACGATCAAGATTTTATACACGAGCTAGATGAAAAATATACTCTAGTAAAATAAAATTGCACGTATAGGTAAAAATTGCACATAGTTTGAAAGATTTTAACACAAACATAACGAAAAATACACGAATCCGAAATTTTTTACACGATTTAGGGGTATAATATGAACAAACAAAAATCAAAAATTGCACGAGCAGAGGAAACTAAAAATTACACAAACAATTTTACTGCGCATACAGCTGCGCATATCATTACTATGCACATAGAATATTCATTGTGTTCTTGGTTTTCTGTACTCTTTATCTCTTCATGAATTCTTAGTGGATGTAATCGAGAATAGAAAATGGCGTTGACGATGGCATGTGCTTTAATTTGCTTCTTTATTTCTCTGCTAAAACTCGATCCGATTTCTAGCTAATGCCAATCAAACAAATGAAGTGTTTCCATGTGATCTATATGTGAGAATACTTCAAAGTTTTTCGAAAATATTATGTTTTTCTTATATTGACCGAGATCCTAACCAATATATTGAGGTATTATTTTGATGCCGGACAAAAATTGTGACAAGAAGGAATCGTATAATGCGGGGTAAAAAAAAAAACCAAAAACATTGCACTCGACTCCGAACTGAAAGTACCTGACGATAAACAGAACGGCTGACAAGGATCTTGATTTTCTAAAAAAAAAAATTTAGAATTATTTTGTTTTGTTTTTTATTTAGATAAACTCTCTATAGCTTTTGAAAAATTCTAATTTACAGATACAACTTTAACGGAAATTATTTGTATAAATATAAAATTAACACTTGCATAATCAAACGATTAATAAAGTTGATTCTTCATGAAATTGGCAGAATTATTGCTTATTATAATCATTACTGTAAACCAACTATTATTCGCGTCATCTTTTATTCGCGATTCGTCATTAATTTAATGGTACTTTTCAAATCCTTCGCAAAATACCTATTTTCATTTTCTTTACCACAGTAAGCTGTAGAATTAATTTAGGTACTTTTCATTTGTATATATATATTATTTTTTCTATTTCGGAATAGGAAATTATATATATATATATATATATATATATATATATATATATATATATATATATATATATATATATATATATATATATATATATATTCATTTGGCTGGATATATATTTTTTAAACTTAAAAAGCTGGGATTACCTTAGATGTACACAGCATGTATTTAGATCTAAAGTCAAACATATAAAAATATTTTATTCTATAACACATGTATGCATACTTATAAAATATCAGGATATCAGTTTTGGTTGGAGATCATCAGTTTACTATGTTATGAATTCCTTCCAAGATATCTCATATTTTCAGAATTTCAGTTATAAACTACTCAATAAAACAAGACATTTATTGTAAGCGTTACCCTCATTCGTTATGGCGACTACTTGATAAATGTTTTCATTTTAATAAAAGGACCAGAGAAAGGAATATGTGCTTATGTACATGCGCTTTTATGTTTTGTTCTTTTTAAAACATTGTGATTTACTAAGTACATCTATACGTACAATGTTACAAATAGGATGCAATAAAAAAAATTGGAATGGATACAGCAGTGTCATAGAACGCTTTTTATCAGTAAAAATGCAAATAATTCATGTTCTTTATGGAGCTTTTTTAATTATTTTCCAAACACTAAGTTCCTTGTAAGATTACTTTTTCACCCAAATATATGGCCATTATAAAAAAAAAAAAAGAAGAACATGATTATATTATTTATGAAACGAAATGAATCGTCAATCAGGCCTGTAGACCCCCCCCCCCTTATTTTCGAGTATAGATTTTGCTATAGTAAATTTTCCTTTACATGCTGGTTGACCCCCCTCCCCCCTTTTTAACTGTTGTTAGGATGAGCGCATGCAAATCCCAGGATATCGTTAAATAGTTTGAAGGTTGTATTGCAATCTTGATTTCGATCGACTGCTTTAAGGGTACGACTGCTTCATGTACCCTTAAATTATTAGAAATATTTCAGGCACGTAGCATCAGGAGGGGCCTGCCTGCAAACAGAACCTACTTCCATTGTAAAATGTCCACTGAAAAGCCCCCTTTTTGTTGTTGGATTGGCATTGAAGGTGCCTCGCTACCTCAACAAAATAGTATTTTCGAGATTGGACACTTTGCCATTTTTTGCTTGTCAGTTAGGTTTTTAAGGTAATTTGGCAACCTCCCCCCTCCCCTAACTTTCAAAAACGATACTACATATTTATCTACATATTATAATTTTAAATTGTTTAACTCCTTTGTATGCATTTTAATTACCTATTCAAAATAATCTACACTAGAAAAACAGAAATTAAGCTTAAATTCACATAAGTAAAACGACTGTATAATTTTACTTCATTTTCATGGGTACATGTATTTATGTAATCACAACATTGTTCAAAATTTAAGACTACAATCATGTACTACTTTTTCACATTCATAGTTATTTCAAAATAATGATATATTCGTTTCAATATTAAAATTGAATTTGCGCAATTATTTGCTCGATTTTTTTTTACTGTTTATCGGGCAAATTCCACAACCCAGATGACAGCAACATTGCTTCAAAGTCTCTGTATGAATTGCTAGTTCAATCAAAAGGTATTATTGATGTGTCAAATAACTATAAATTGACTAGCGTACAGGTGTCTTTTATTTAAGAACCAGCAGGGAGGAATCTCTCAATATGAAAAGGTCACGCATCCACATCCTTAATTATTACCAAAGTACACACAGTGGGTGGTGAAGAGTTTGATTTGTTGTTAACTCTCCTGTGTTGCATCACATGCTGTTTTTATTTACTCACCTTTACTATGATAATATCATTGTTTTGAACTAAGAGGAATGACATAATAAAAAAAATCTTACAATTAAACACGCAACTGGTAATATGTATCCCCCTTTTTACGTTATCTATACATGTGTAGAATGTTTTTAATCGGGGGTGTTAATTTATATGCATATTGTGTGCCTGTATAAAACACGTAGTGCATATTCTTGAGAGTCTAGCGTAATTCTAAAAGACTGAATCCTTTAAAAGATCAATATTGTTAATAAATTACCCATCCTCTTGTTTTATAATGTTTCAAGCATCCAAGCCACTCTGAGCTGTTCTCTAATGAATATTAATGAAATGTGCGCAATGAGGATGCGTGGTATATTATGTCGATGTTGTATTCTCACTCGTGCAGTTTTCGTTTTTACGTTTGTGAAATTTTCTTATTATATCGTGTAAATATTTTGTTGATTGTGTAGTTTTTGTATAGTTTGTGTAAATTTCAATAACTGTGTGTGTATTTTCCGCACTTTGTGTAAGTTTTGACTTGCTCGTGTAATTTTTGTTTGAGGTCGTGCGGAAAATAGTTTTGAACCAATCGGCGTGCCATAAACGAGCACCTGCTAAAGATTCTAAAGATTCATCTATAGATGCAAAGTATTGGAAATGTATCCTTAAATTCTTCGTTTGAGCATTTAAACGACGATAATCAATGCAGAATCTTATACTGCCGT
The DNA here is from genome assembly GCF_032062105.1 of Saccostrea cuccullata. Classification (NCBI taxonomy): domain Eukaryota; kingdom Metazoa; phylum Mollusca; class Bivalvia; order Ostreida; family Ostreidae; genus Saccostrea; species Saccostrea cuccullata. Next base: position 1,664 of record NW_026937846.1, on the reverse strand, counting down.
CTCGTTTAGTTGTCAAACAAATAGGTGAAGCATGATGTCTCAATGTTGTTATTTTCAAGCATATTCTGAATTTCACGTTCAACTATTTCCCTATGGGATATAGGAATTCTTCTAGGGGTATTTTGAATGGTTCTGAGTCCCCAATTTCTATTTTGTGTTCAACTAAATAGATTCTTTCCATTGGTTCCCCTGGACCAACGAAATTATCGTGATATTTTTTTAAACGATTGCGAATGGCTAATTTTTGAGATTCATTAAATTTTTCAGAAGTTCGCTGCATAATTTCTTCTAAATGCTCTGGAAGATTTGAAGAATATATAATTTCTTCTTGGTCAAATGTTCACGTTCGCTACAGGGAAAATGACTTCTTTATGTTGTGGGGTAACTAAAGACTTGCACATGAGAAGTTCTTTATTTTGTACAACTTTAGAGGGCTCTAGCAGAACTTCGTAATCCCATATTCACCATCGAATATATCCTTGTTTTAACAATTCACTATTAATCGAAATCAACTCTTATTCTAGCACACGAATGAACACGACTTACACTAAGGTTTAGACGGACAGAATCCTTGCTGATCTTGAGTTTTCGACTCTTCGTTATTAGTATACTGCAGATTTCTGACTCAGAAAGTCAATTCCCAAGATACCCTGAAGTCGATCATTTAGTCTAACAACTAGAACTTCATGATTGTACGTGTGTTTGCCAATTTTTATTCTAAAGTTAGATTTCCCTAATACAACCAAAGCACTACCCCCAGCCGAGGTCAGTGTGGTTTCAACACTGCGTAGCTCGGGTTTCCTATCTCCTAATTTTGCAAAATATTCTTCTGATATAAGGGTGATGGGTGATCCCGTAACCCGTGTCTACTAAAAAATCGTTTCTAAGAAAATGACAATTTCTTGACTACCAAGCCCATATATGAATTGGTCAATGATGTAAATTTCTTTAGCATCATATGGGACCCCATGAAAAGCTAAACATCCAAATCTACGTAGGGCGTACCCGTAATCTGTGGCAGATTCATTTTTATCTCCCCAACGATTTCGAAATTCAGATCTAAAGGCCGATTCTTGACCTTGAAGATGGAACATTTGTTCCAGAGCGAATATGATTTCGTGATAATTTTTGGCTTGATTCGAATCGCTTTAAGGTTGGTCCCTACTCAAACGCGTCATCACAATTTACCGGATATGATTATCGATACGAAATGTTAAAACCAAATCGTCTTTACAAGTTCTCCGGGTTAGTACCATATAATAATAATAATAATAATAATAATAATAATAATAATACTTTATTTAAAGAAGGTAACCTGATTAGTGCAACCACTATTCTTCCCCAGGGCCTTCTGACAATTAACAATATAAAGGTACATAGTTATACACATACAGACATATTATAAATATATACATAAATAGACAAATACAAATAAACATGAATCACAAATTAATCTGACATTGTTTTACATATTGTTTTACTTGTCTCTTGAAAGTATTAAGTGTTGGTGACATTTTTATGTGCACCGGTAAAACGTTCCATAAAATGGCACCAGAGTACTGGAAGGAATTTTCAAAAAGTTTACATTTATGAATTGGCACACACAAATCAACATTAGATTCAGATCGAAGGGTATATTGGTTATTAGTGTGAAAATTTAAACA
>NW_026937845.1:0-83116 GCF_032062105.1 Saccostrea cuccullata | reverse complement strand
CATATTGTCATTGTGCACCTCCTATTTTACTTTTTGAATACACACAGACACATATTTTGGGTTTCCCACAGCAAAACATGGACACTGTTATTATATTCATATGGGAGGCAGGGGTATCATTAAGTGAGCTCATTGCTCACAGTACCTCGTTTTATTGTATACAACTGTACTTCCAATGTAAATGTTTCCCTGATTTTAAAAATTCAAAAATCTTATAATAGAATTATGCATATGAATCAGATTTTACTTAATTTTTAGCTCACCTCAACGAAGTTGGGGGAGCTTATGTAATACCCTTGGCGTCGGTGTCGGTGTTGGCGTTGGCGTCCCAGGTTAAGTTTTTTGGAGCAGTTTTCTTTTTAAGTACTTCTATGTCCTATATTGATTAGACATGCATGGAAGATGCTTCTAATGTGTTTCATTGTACCAGTCAAAGTTTCAGATGCTGCAATTTCAGCAAAGGAATGGCCAGGTTAATGTTTTTGGAGCAGGTTAACATTTTTGGTGCAGTTTTTGGTGCAGGTTTCATTTCCAAGTAACTATAAGCCCTATGTTGACCAAACTTGCATGGTTGATACATCTAAGGATGCATACTATCAGGCTTGCTTCGGATGCTGAATCTGACCTACATTTTCCGGTTGAGTGAACAGGTTAAATTTTTTTGTGCAGGTTTCATTTCCAAGTAACTATAAGCCCTATGTTGACCAAACTTGCATGGATGATACATCTAAGGATGCATACTACCGGGCTTGCTTCGGATGCTGAATCTGACCTACATTTTCCGGTTGAGTGAACAGGTTAAAGTTTTTGGTGCAGGTTTCATTTCCAAGTAACTATAAGCCCTGTGTTGACCAAACTTGCATGGATGATACATCTAAGGATGCATACTATCAGGCTTGCTTCAGATGCTGAATCTGACCTACATTTTCCGGTTGAGTGAACAGGTTAAATTTTTTTTGGCAGGTTTTATTTCCAAGTTACTATAAGCCCTATGTTGACCAAACTTGCATGGATGATACGTCTAAGGATGCATACTACCGGGCTTGCTTCGGATGCTGAATCTGACATACATTTTCTGGTTGAGTGATAAGGTTAAAGTTTTTGGTGCAGGTTTCATTTCCAAGTAACTATAAGCCCTATGTTGACCAAACTTGCATCGATGATACATCTAAGGATGCATACTATCAGGCTTGCTTCGAATGCTGAATCTGATCTACAATGTACATTTTCCGGTTGAGTGAACAGGTTAAAGTTTTTGATGCATATTTCATTTCCAAGTAACTATGACTTCTTTAATGACCAAACTTGCACGGATGATACATCTAAGGATGCATACTACCGGGCTTGCTTCAGATGCTGAATCTGACCTACATTTTCTGGTTGAGTGAACAGGTTAAAGTTTTTGGTGCAGGTTTCATTTCTAAGTAACTATAAGCCCTATGTTGACCAAACTTGCATGGATGATACATCTAAGGATGCATACTACCAGGCTTGCTTCGGATGCTGAATCTGACCTACATTTTGTGGATGAGTGAAAATGTTAGTTTGTGATGAATGTATCATTTCCAATTAACTATGAGCCCTATAATGAGCAAACTTGCATGGACGATACATCTTAGGATGCACACTAATGGACTTACTTTGGATGCTGAATTCGACATACATTTTTTCAGATAATAGACCAGGTAAAAGTTATGGGTGCAGGTCAATTACCAAAAAACTTGAAGGCTTATATAACATTGTATAAACCAAACCAAACTTGTACAAATGTTGCATCAGGAGATGAAAACTCTCAAATTTGCTTCAGATGCTTAATTTTAATTACATTTTCATGAACAACTAGTTTAAATTTTTTATGTAGGTCTATTTCAATGTATTCGATCAAAATTGCTTAAATATTTTCATTTCTGGAATGTACACTTTTTGTTGGTTAATTGTGTGACTTTGCCTTACTTAAAGACAACATTCGTTGAGGTGAGCTCTGTAATCTCTGATTACCTATGTTTATATTACTGTTTAATGAAAATGTACGACTTTTATTATGCTGACATATACTTCTGTTTATTTATAGCTGGCACATTAAATTACATGTATATCAAATGAAAATAAATGCAGTGTTTGTAATTGGACCGTTAAAATTGTTAAGATGAAAAACCCTTTAGAATTCTTTCCGTGTGAGTTTCTTCCTCGTACACTTATATACCACTGTAAATGTGTTTGTTAATGATTAATCCGTATCTCATCTATATACAAGAAGTTTCTTCCTTAGTTGCGACATGACCTAATTCCGGCATCTTCACTTTAAGCCCTATTCCTACTCCAAACCCTAACCCCAACCCTAAATGAAATGGCTGCTTGCTCTTCAACACTGGTGTAAGTATAATCTTGAATATTTAATGGTGATATAAATGTCAAATCATATTGCAAAATGCAAAAAAAGTAAAAAAAAAATCTCAAAATTAATATATTTATATCAATCGTCGGAAACCCACGGGTGATCTCGTCTTTACTTATCATTGATAAGTAAAGATGAGATCACCCATGGGTTTCCGACGATGATTTATATCACAATATTTATATGTACAAATAATGGTCCTGATATAATTGAGATATCATTCCATAAATATTTCATTAAAAAAAACTTTGATCCGCTATCAGTATCCTACCCTTGGGGGGGATATGACTTGAACAATTTTGAATCTGCATTACCTGAAAATAATCTGTATAATGGTTGGCGGCAACGAGGCAGAGAAAAAGATCAATCAGTGAGTAAACAATATACTTTTGTATAAGTTCAGAAAATTATATTTTACGGAGGATAGCAACTATTAGGCAACCCCAAATACTTCGAAACGACATGTAAAATTGTTTCGTTTTCTTACACAACTTCTCATCAATTTTCGGGGTATCAGTTTTCGACTTAATTAAGAGGCAATATTCTATATTAATTCTGACCTTCAGGGAGTTTCTTTCACAATACCTTAAATTGTTGTGAAGCATTGCAATTGAATTTATCTTTATTAGAACTTCATTAATCAATATTTTAGTATACAAGTCATTAAGGCTTCAAACTCCATGTGACACTCGGGGTGCCGACTTCTGCGTCTCACAGTTTGGCGACATGTCTATGAAAAAGAAATCTTTTGTATACAGTTTTCAATTTTTCTGGGTTGAAATATAATTGTCTAAACTAACAGGTCGGAGAGAATACTCGAAATCGGGTATTATCCGTGAAATCGCGTATAATACTCGATATTAGGGTATCGTTGAATCCGCGAAATCGGGTATAGGAGGTGTAATGACCTAATAAAACTTAAACAATGGGATGGCACATGTTGCCGAGTTAACTTTCATCTAGATACACATGGTTTCTAAAGGTATCACTAGCTAAGTAAGAATTTGGACGTCAAGATTAATGCGCTCGGGACAACAAATACTCGTGGAGCCCAGTACATTTCATGATCTGCAAACAAAAAGGCGTTCGATTTGCTTTATATTTTTCCTTATGTTGAAAGTATTTGCATCTTCCTAATGTTCATTCCCAACACAACAGAATTGTAAAGTATCAGAATTCGGGAATGTATAATAATTCCACATCAATACGACAAACATGAACAATTTGTAAATAAAACAAATTATACGGAAACACATTTCAAACACCAGATATGATGCCATGTATAAAGAAGGGATTGTCTATCGTATCTATTTATGCGTCATTAATTACTTTCACATTCATCTTGTGCATAAAATCAAATTTATTTATGAATGTATAAATAATGTAATGATGAAAATGTCTAAAATTTCGGCTAAAAGAACCCTCTTTCTCTTTTTTTGAAAATCTTTTCTTTTTTATTTATCATTCAAACATATTTGCAGAATACAAGGAATATATCTACAACATTTTAGCAGAGACAATGATAGTTTCAGGAATACAGCTAATGAGAGAACATAACTGTTAATCGTTTAATTTCGTTAAGTCATCAATATTTTACCATTTATTGGCGACTTCAAACGGGGGGGGGGGGGGGGGGGCTAAAGGCTTCTTAACCACCTCTGACAAAACAACCTCGACTGTGTTCTACATGTGTTGTCCAAGAGACCTCTCTTTGAATGTCACGGTCGGTTAAACTCGGTCATATATTTTTAATCGCACGGAAGGTTTATTCATCAAATAAAAATCATATACATTGTAGGTAAACAAAAAGCAACCTGTTATTTTCTTACACAATATAAGACTACAATGAACTAGAATTCATGTTTATTTTTTAAACACATTTTTTCATTATAGATGGGTATTAGGAAAAGTTATTGCCATGAGTAATACGTATCATAGATAAAATAACTAAAAGAAAACTGTGACATATTGTCTAGAACCAATCAGATAGTGCGTTGTATTAGCATATTATAATGAAGTATAAGATAGCGATATAAAAAAATATAGAAGGTAAAGAGGTAAAAGTTATCCTGTCTATCAAATAGTATAATAAAGAAAGGAAGTGGCTACGATTTTTATGAAGTTTTAATGTCCGATGAGGAATTATATTCCCAAAATGTAAGACAAGAGTTTCCAAGGCAATTGAACACTACATTATTTCAGTTTGTTCATTAACATGTTCATAAACGTAAAAACTATAAGAAATGTGAAAACTTGAGTATGTAATTCATATTTCAATATGACTGTACCTCGATCAATCTATATTGAGAAAGTCAATGTATTATAAGCTCATGAAAAGTTGTACACATTTGACTTTTATTTATGCCCCCCCCCCCCCCAAAAAAAAAAAAAAAAAAACAAGAAAATCCTGTTCATATGACTTCTTCCTCTCAATTTTCACACAAAATTAGATGCATAAAATAAAGATAAAATAGCACAAAAATAGCCCTTTCCATTTTTTTTCTTTTTAAATCTAGGTTCGAGTCACCTTTTTCCTATTTTTCTGTTCTAATGTGCACTATGTTATCAAAAGTGTAACTCTTTTGTCTCTACAAGCTGTTTTTAAATATGTCGTTTTCGACTGATACATATAAAGAGAGAAGGCTTGCAACTCTTTTCTCGTCATCCGCCTCACCTCGCTTAAACTTCGCTCGATTATTTATCTAAACCTGAATAAAACATGGGATATGCATACATTAATAAATTTGTTATACATTCCTCTTCCTTTTCATATTTCCATTTAATTTTTATGTGCCCCCAATCTGTAAATATTTCGATGGAATCACTCGCATCTAGGGTAAAATTTTTTGATCGGAATGATATGATAAAATGATACAAAAACTAAAGTTTTGATCGTTTACTAGGAGAGAAATAACACTTTTTACGGATTTTTGGCTCAAATCTGTACTTAGACTTGAAGCATTTAACAGTCAACATAAATTCATAGTTCTAGTATGTGTGAAAAATCTTATGACGTCGCGCACGGTGTTGGTGTCAAAATGTCGAAAATTACTATTGCGGCGGCATTTGCGCTATTTCCATGATTTTAAACAATTCACTATATGAAAACTATATATCATTCGGTCGGTAATTGTATACTAAATACATTTTAACAAAAAAATTGATTGAAAACTTCCATTTATCAAATATATTAATTCGACTATTCAATTAATTACGTCAAAAACGCATGTAGATCGGTAACAGGAGCGTCGCACACGCAATAAGAAAATGTTGATAATTTCCATAAAACAAACAATACAAACATAAAATTTAGCAGAAAAGTTCAAAATATGATGTAAATGATTTAAAGTTTTACAATTGTGATGTTGTTCAATCCGAATGCTGTGAACGCGTTGTTCAAAATGCAAGACAGCGATGTAGATAAGCGTTATCCGAAGAAATATGGAAGGAACATGAAATGTCATCGGTAACTTTAAAAAATAATTTCATGAGCAAAATCAATTTTGAAATGGCATGTCAATGATCCTTTTTGTGTGCAAGGAACTATATTTTAAATTAGACTGATATTTTGTGTCGATATGTATGTTGGGTTTCTGATATTAAGCCGATTTATTATGGGGCCATTGACTAAGATGGTGTGTCACAAAGTTTGGAGGTTCAATGTCGCAAAGTTTTTAAGATTCGTAATATGGCAAATTTTGTAATTCTGGATGAAAAATTGATGTTGAAAATTATTTTAAATTCTACAAAATGTTGCCATGTTATTAAAGAAAAGATCTCTAGACAGAATTTTAACTTGCGGTACCTTAAATTTTAATAATAATTGCCGTGTTACATATATGTACTACATGTAGCTATACGTCACAATTGAATTTAACGGCAAAAACGTCACGTTTATATGCTATACTCCAGCAATGGCCTACATTTTAAGAATTATTTTTTTTAATTTGGCACCAAACATAGTTAAATACAAAATGTGCAAAATCAAAACTTTATTTAGATATGAAAATGAATTGATTCTATAAAGAAGTGTTTGTTTTAAAGGCTTTTTACAAAGTCAACATAAATGTCACACATTGTCCAAAAGTAACAAATCTAACTATAATTGTACAAATGTGGTAACATTGATCATATGTGTAGTCATTGAAAATAGACATATTGAAAATCAAAGGATTTTTATGAAATGTGCATCTTTTCAAAAAGTTATTGGTATATTCCAAAATAATTTCAATAGAATGGTGACAAAATCCTAAGAAAAATTAAACGTCAACATAATTGTCACAGACGTAAAAATTTGGCGTAATAATGACGTTATTAGTTTCAATGCATAAAATGTTATGTAAAGTGTCAAAATATTTTTCTCTCTCCAAAACTTACGCTTTTGTTGCTGATGAGCCTGATATGGATAAAAGAAAAACATACCAATAATGATTAATTAGAAGAATAATTTAAGTTTTAAAAGTTGTATTTATATATAAAAGTAAAACATGTGCAGTGTATACTTGTACACTGTATCGGTATATATCCTTGTCAGAATCTGTACAAAAGTACCATTCAGACAGAGTTCGAATTAAGACACGAGAAAAAAAATCACACAAACAAAAATTTATGCAAGGATATGATTTCAAATATGAATAAACTCACAGTAAAGTGTGTCAACTCTATTTTATGCTGGTATAAACTGTTCTAAACACGGCGAGTTTACATTGAATAGGCCAATATTGAATAAGGGTATATGGGGTTGTCGGAGGTGAGTAAAAATGTATCAGATTTTCAATACAAGATAAGATAGGAAAAAAATAATTCAATGCGAAATCAGCAACATATCTACAATCGTACAATTTACTGAAAACAAAGGACAGGTTCTAGGGCCTACTGATATGATATCATATAGAATTGTTTTGAATTTATCTCAATAAAATAAAAAGCATGTAAATTTAAAATGCGTTGAAGAACAAGTTTCGTTATTTCTACCATTTTTTTTAATGAGGCAAACCATGCGTATATTTTCCTCCCGCAATATACATGCAAAAGGGTGCAGAGAATTTAATTACATGTGTTTTCAATTACTTGAATTATTTAATTGGCGTCATTACTGGGTTTTTATTTTTTCTGCATAAAAATGTTAGCAAAAAAGTAACGTCGAATAATTTTTTTTAGAACTTTACGTAAAATAATGTCATTTTGACGTTACCGAAACTGACACCAACACCGTGCGCAACGTCTTTTTATTTGATATATTTTGAAACTTTAGTCCCTTATTTGTACATGGCATATACGCATTTCTACGCCTCTGACTTAAAAAACGAGTATAGTGTGAAAAAATATTCATAACTTCATTAAAACTACAAATATCAGAATAAATCTTGCACCGTTGGAAAGAGAAAATAATTACGATGAAATAATCTACAGAAATGTATTTAATTGGTCGTACCAGTTTTTTGCTAGCTTGAGTTAAACTTTGCGCACAATTTGAGCGATTTTGCCATTATCGAACTCAATACACGTAACTCAATACACGTAATGTGTAAAAATGCTAAATTCTGGTGATAACCTCCCCACCCCATCCCCTCAAAATACTTAAAATTGGTTGGTGAAAAAATGTACAATATGCTCATAATTTTCAACACAACAATAAAATATTTTTTGATATATTTAGCTAAGCAAAAAAACTAGAATGAAACTCATTTTCTTCGCCTCGGTGCCGCCATCCGATGTCGCGCAAGACCACCACTCCAATGTACAATACCTGCTTTCAGTATATATATATATATATATATATATAGAAAGCACAGAGAAATTCACTTTTACAAGGATACTCACTTCCGCCCCAGCCCGGGGTTGAACTCGCGACCTACGGAATCTGTCTCCTAGCAGTATAGGAACAGCGCGTTAGACCGCTCGGCTATCTAGGCAAGTTAAAAAACTTGCTTTCGATGCCGATGGAATTCTCACAACGCTGCCCTACACTACACGGTCATTGAGAATGGAAGTGAGATACAGTTATTTGGACATTAGTTTTTAGAGGATTGTTACCAATACATGTTGTGATGAAATTAATTTTATTTATAAAGCACAAATTACAACAACTCTTAAACTAATTTAACTGCCCTAAGTGAAGGAATATTAATATAGAAAGCACAGAGAAATTCACTTTTACAAGGATACTCACTTCCGCCCCAGCCCGGGGTTGAACTCGCGACCTACGGAATCTGTCTCCTAGCAGTATAGGAACAGCGCGTTAGACCGCTCGGCTATCTAGGCAAGTTAAAAAACTTGCTTTCGATGCCGATGGAATTCTCACAACGCTGCCCTACACTACACGGTCATTGAGAATGGAAGTGAGATACAGTTATTTGGACATTAGTTTTTAGAGGATTGTTACCAATACATGTTGTGATGAAATTAATTTTATTTATAAAGCACAAATTACAACAACTCTTAAACTAATTTAACTGCCCTAAGTGAAGGAATATTAATATAGAAAGCACAGAGAAATTCACTTTTACAAGGATACTCACTTCCGCCCCAGCCCGGGGTTGAACTCGCGACCTACGGAATCTGTCTCCTAGCAGTATAGGAACAGCGCGTTAGACCGCTCGGCTATCTAGGCAAGTTAAAAAACTTGCTTTCGATGCCGATGGAATTCTCACAACGCTGCCCTACACTACACGGTCATTGAGAATGGAAGTGAGATACAGTTATTTGGACATTAGTTTTTAGAGGATTGTTACCAATACATGTTGTGATGAAATTAATTTTATTTATAAAGCACAAATTACAACAACTCTTAAACTAATTTAATATATATATATATATATATATATATATATATATATATATATATATATATATATATATATATATATATATATATATATATATATATATATATATATATATACTGAAAGCAGGTATTGAGCAGTTTCTGAAAATGGTTATAAAAATATCATTTCAGTTGCCATGCCAACGAAATAAACCATAATCATACTGGAATTTCCATTTATTCAATTAATTTTAGAATTTCTAGACAAACTGATATTAAGATTTCAATGCATTGTTTTAGTATTTCTTGAACTGTTTGTATATACCAATGTACATTGGTATACACAAACAATTCAAGAAATACTAAACATTCTAAAATCTTTGCCATGGAAGGGGTTAAATTAACTTACATTTGAAAATTTCGTCTAGTCTTTGATTGTGTAAAAATTATAACTAAATTGAATGTTCTATAATAATTTTTTAGAGGCAGAAAAGAAAATATTTTCATACGCCACCATTCTGCCAAAAATATAGTCCCTGCTAGTTTTCAAACACAGTTTACCATATCCATTTAAAGTTGTATAATAAAAATATGGTCTTTTAAATCTCTTACATCTAGATATATAAGACATATCAACAAATGTACTTTGAATATTCCATCAAGTCAGAAACCAGAGAAGAATCCTACCTTAACACAAGTTCGATCATTTTTTTCTAGCCTTATGTTTCTTAGGAAATTTTTAACTAAACCTACCCAATTTTATTTTTTTCATTATTTCCCCTTAAAAAGAAAGAAAAATGTGACTCCTCATTCGAAAAAAGAAACAAACATTTATCGAGAAGAAGATTTTTCAAAAAGTTATCACAGAAAAAAAAATAGAAATGGAAATATTAAATTGTTAAGGATGTTTATAAATTGACTTATAAATTGACTACAAACTAAGATATATTTCTCTGAAGATGTCTATGTCAATTATTAGACCATTGAAGGGCAAATTACACTAAATGCATAAAATACCATGGATTAATAACTCTTGTGTGCAGTGGATGGAGGGTAAATTAATGCTACGTTTAGATTTATTTTTATTTCCTCCAGCGAGTCCGGAATGCAGCGTTTGTCAGAGTCGGTGTTTACTGGACTGTGTCATAAAGTGGGGACTCCTTCACATGTCATCATCAGAAGAGACGTAGTGGACATCACAGAAACTTTTACGAATGAAATATTAGCTAAATCTGCTTGCAGTATGATAGTGAGTGGAAGTCATCGCGAAGGATTCAGACTGGAGGGATCGGATGTAGACATCATGCCATTTCCCAACAATGCTTATGTTGTCTGGGACATAGATCAAGCTCAGAATTATGAGTTAGGCGAAATCTTTCTCCTTCTCTGTGACAGTTCTGAAAGTCCTCCTGGATACACTTTACTGAGGATTAATTTAATAAGAAATATGACAGGTGGACTCACTAACTTATATAAAAAATACTTGTTTGCTGGGTTCAAAATAAATAACAATATCTATATATCCAGTTCTAAATACAAGCAATTTTTTGGGGCATTTTTACAAAGGGGCACAGAACATGGTCCCTGTATCAATACCTACGTTGGAGGCGCAGAATTTGATATGGCCCTGTGTGTTCAATGCAGTTTTTGGCCTCCATCTGCCTCCTCTTGGATAGACAGATGTCATTCATGGCCCCAACCTCATGTTGTTGAAGATATAGTAAAAAATGGATGTCACTTTGTAGCTATAGGACACAAATTAGGACGTCTTAAAGACCACGAATGGAGAATTTCTTTTTCTCAAGCAGAACAAAAACTAGTATATTCAATGAACCACAGTCAATTTCTAACTTATGGTTTGCTCAAAATTTTCCTAAAAGAAATAATCAACAGTGGAATTGCTACACATGATAAATTATTATGTTCATATCACATGAAGACGGCAGTTTTCTGGGTGATTCAACAAAAAGCAATACCTCACTGGTATCCACAAACTCTTCTCGAGGGTTTCTGGGTCTGCTTTAAACTTCTCCTTCGATGGGTGTACGAGGGAGTTTGTCCTAATTTTTTCATTCCAGAAAACAATATGTTTCTTAGTAACATACACGGTGTAGCACAGCGGCTTCCATTCAGTAGACTTTATGAATTATATGAGAAAGGATTAGCTTGCCTGCTTTCCAGTCCCACCATCAGACCCTATGTTATAAAGGTCTTCTATAATCCTAGGCAGTATATCTGTACTGATGAATTCAATCCTAGACAGTCTACCTTTGAAAATTTAGAGACAGCGATGTTTCTTCATTTGGATTTTATGAAGGAGATATATAACAGTCAATTTGTAAGCCTTCCTATCCAATCTGGAGGTATTGTGAGTCTAGAAACAGTAGAACATTTAATAGGTTTTCCACTGACACAGTATCAAGCTGTTTGGTTACAGAGAGTAGCAGCTCTCTGTTTCCATAGAATTCCATTTCTAATATTCTACAGGTTGACTGACACAGGTGCCAACAAACTGATGTATAGAGTCGACAAAATGTCCTGTCACATGCTGAGCCTAGCAGCCAAGTTTGGGTGTTTTTCTGACACGTTGTACTTAGCTATGCGTTTTTTTCATACATCCAGATACATGAAAGCACTATCTATTATAGAGCTGACAAAAACCAAGTTTGCTCAGTCATATGCGATGTTTAACAATATACTGGTATGGCTAGAGAGATTTTGTCAGCTTGCAAGAGGAAAGTTTTCCTCTGTGCTAATGCATATTACACCAGTTAACATCAACCTTCACTCTTGCTACTATTACATGAACGAATTAATACCAGAACAGTCCGTATTAAAGCGAAGTGATAATCTGTGCATTCCCCCATTGGTGTTGTTATACATGCTAGAGTTCTTGTGCGCCATTCATACTGATTCAATAAGAGCACAAAGGGCTCTGAATGATCTACATGACGTTGTCCACTTTGACCTTGAAGAATACAAAGACATATCATGGCAGATCTTAGGGATTTGTCAACAGATCACAGGAAACCTCCAGGCTGCTCTATTCTCATACCAACAATCTCTCAGACAAACACCACGCTGTGGAATACAAACTGTGACATTGAAGAGAATACAGGATATTATAATGACAGCAAACCAACTTTAGTGTACGAGATATGTCAACTAATAAACAAATGGCAGAGGATAATTTCAGGTCAAGTACTGGCCAAATTTTTAAAAAATATAGGGAAACCTATGGTTTGGATATATTGTGAGTTGTTTTAATTGCCAAAATGATTTATATATGGAATTGAAGGATAGCCATGGGGTATTTTACAGTCTCTTCATAGTAACCCTTACATGGCATATACGCATTTTTACGCATGACTTGAAAAACAAGTATAATGTAAAAAAAAAACATTCATAACTTCGTTAATACTGCATACGTTATATTTGTGTATAATTCCATCCATACGCATGGAGGAATTACTTAATGATGTAATTATTTATGATAAGATATAGTTTAGCCTTTCAAAATTGACTTAGTAATCCAAACAGTAAAACACTAGCTCCTATAACAAATTGCTTCCTTATTCATTATATTTTAAAGTCACTTCTCTGTAAGTGTCAACTGACATGAATTAATTATCAGTGTGTTTTGCTAAAAGCGTCTTTTACTGTGCCAATGTAATCTTGTCTTTCCATTCCCAATAGCTCCACTGCTTTTTTTATTTTGTTTAGATTTTGACATAAAACCAGTTACCAGTGGTATAATGGAACAACGAATCTGAGTAGCGATACTTTTCCCATTGTTAATCGTTTTGAATAATTTGAAGTACATGTGGATCCATTTGATAGGGTGGATACAGTGTACTGACTTTGTTATTTTTTTTAATGGGTATTGTTACAGACCTAAATATTCCTCTTTACAGTTTCCTTGTATCATCAACATATTGTACAATAGTACAGCTGTACTTATCTTATTTTGATCTGTTTAATAAATTGTGATCCATATTAAATTGTACATCGTATTTATTTAATTTTTTCAATAATAAATGTTGTAAGAAGTCTTACAGTTGATTGTCACTCCTTCTGCTTGAGAAATCAAACATGGTGAAATAGTGTAAGGTTATGAGGAAAAATTACGCTTCATAAGAAAGCTACAGTTTACATTATTGATTAAATCTTAATTTCTTGTGCATTTAGGAGAAACCAAGTTAATCAGTGCTATCTTTAGACTAGTGTGTGTCTCTAGCACATGCAGTTAACGAATAGTAATCTTAATTCTAGAAGAACTTATTGTATGACACAGATCTTTAAATAACCACATTCTGACATCTTAAATATTTTTCTATGCAAGAAAGGGGTACTTTTTTCTGAGTATCGTTTTTTAGGTCACCTGATTCACTCAGGTGACCTATTGTTTTCGTCGTCCATCGTTCGTCGTGTGTTTTAAACATTGAACATTTTCAGCTTCTTCTCTGAAAAAATGGAACCAATTTCAACCACGTTTGTATCATGTAGCATCTATGGGTGAATGGGAACAAAAATTGTGAAATTTATGGTCCCGCCTGGGGCCTGAGAGGTGGGGCAAAAACCACTAAAATTAATGAAATCTTTAAAAATCTTCTCCTTTACTCCTGGACATCAAGCAGTCAAACTGTTGGTATGATTGTAATGAGCATTGATTTCTCTGGAAAAAAAATTCATGGCCCTGGGGTCAGGGGTTTTAATGCTAGGATGGGGCTACATAGATTATATAGTGTGGGACTCTATTGATAATACAGTGAAAATTTTAAGTTCCTATTGCACACAAAGACTGCTCATGACCTAAGGGTGTGTCATGACCTTGACCCAAGGTCATCTCTGTAAGTTCAAAGTCACTGAAAGAAAATTTAATAATACATGTATGGTACGTACAAGTTCATAATTCATGTTTGGCACATATCTTTCTTATGGAAAAACAAAGATTGTTTTTGTCTTCCTCATTTACACAAAGATTGCTTATGACCTGAGGGTGTGTCATGACTTTGACCCAAGGTCATTTGTGCAAGTTCAAGGACACTGACAGGAAAAAAATTCATAATTCATGTCCGGTCCATATCTGTCTTATGGATAAACGTGGTGAGTTCCCATTTTATACAAATATTCCTTATGACCTGAGGTTGTGTCGTGACTTTGACCCAAGGTCATTTGTGCAAGTTCAAGGACACTGACAGGAAAAAAATTCATAATTCATGTTCGGTCCATATCTGCCTTATGGATAAACGTAAGTGAGTTCCCATTTTACACAAAGATTGCTTATGACCGGAGGTTGTTTCATGACTTTGAGTTCATAAAACTTCGTAATTCGTGTAAGTCTGTATCTTTAGTCTTCATTTTTTTTATTAGGCTGCACCGTCGTTTCATTCATAAAGAATATGAGCATTTACATTGCACTAAAAAGGTTTAAGAATTTCTCTCTTCTCTTATATCCATAGAATATTTATGATTTGGAACCTCTGAAAAACCCTGCGGGGGGTATTTTGTCCCGTTTGGACAGTTCTAGTTGTACATACATGTTGTATTCTCCTAAATTAATTAACAAACAAGTTATGAATTATAATTAATTAATTATGCTGCAATGTCTTTTCTTGTGCCATTCCTAAAACATCACAACATAAGCTGAGCAATATGTTCTAGATTTTTAAATATTAATTGAACTTTTAATGAAGTTAATGACAGCTTTTCACTTAGTTTGATTAAATTAAGAACATTAAGGAACAACATAGTCATGTTGAATAAATAGATATCAAGACTTTAAAATTTGCTGTAGCATAACGTCACATCTTTATAAAATGTGTTGCTGGGCCCCACAAAGATATGCGTATAAATGTACCTTATAAAAGTAATCACTGTGTGCTTCCGCCCACAGATCTTTGGGTTTCTTATTGGAATTTTTGTTGGTTGACCTCTGTAACCTTGACCTTTCAGTGATTGTACTCGAAGTATAAAATTTAGGGTAATAATAACGCCATACTAAGCTTTGGTCCTGTTTCATAAAAGGTTCAAGGATTCCTGTCAATACATATTGTCTGGTTTGTCATATCTTTACAGGATTACTGCAGGTGATTGGTGAACATGACGAACGAAAAGCCTATAGCATGACAAACATGAAGATGAATAAAAAAATCTCAATTAAACTTTACCAACTTCAAAAAAAAAATATCACGAAGATTGAAGTAATAAACTCGCTTGAAGTGAATTTTCAGCAATCTAACAAATAATTTTAATCAAGCGAGTTTATCACTTGTAGAGACGACTATAAAGGGTTGGGAGATGGATAAAATATACAGATTAGTTAAATAATGTGCCTAGAAATAGGGAGTGAAAGGAAGTTAATTGACCGTTGCTGGAAGGTGGAGAAATTCTCCCCAAAAGTGCGCAAAAAATATGGCGCCGTAGATTGCACCTTTTTTGCATTACGGGATCTGTAGCGTTATGGTCAAAGACAAATATATAAAAACCATAACGCTACAGATTGCAGCTGAAAAAATATGCTTCACATGAATACAAAAATAGGTCTGCTAAGAACGGGGCAAAATCGGTACCCATGGGACACCAGTAAATTGTTGGAAGACCCGGTCTTCAAAAGCCACATATACATATTGTCAATTAGAAACTCAACCATCCTTTTGATATCAACTCCGAATACTTGTGTATATAATCAGAATATTTTTTGACAAAATAAAGCAAATGACCACTGACAAGTAAATAAAATTGTCACCTGCATATTGAATTTATGTATGCCGGTTGATGGGATCCGTAAAAGCGTGTTTTACATGCAAACAATTTCTAAAATGAGAGACAGGCAAATAAGTTGCCGATGCCGGGATATCATCAACTTTGTCATTTCTATAGTCGATATAATGACCTTAATAATTATCAGCAAATAAGATCCATCATTAAGTCTAATGCAGATTATTTTTTTTTAAATTCAGACTGTTAGAGCATTATTTTTCACACGTACTAAATTGACTTCAGTTATTTCCCTTTACTCCTTCATGACAACAAGGATCCGGCTGCTTTAATTTATTATCTTTGAATGAATGATTACTTATTCCATCTGGGACCTGGTCCCATCTAGCTCTCTTTATACCCCCCGCTTGAAAAGCTGGAGGGTATATAGTAATCGTTAATTCCGTCCGTCCGTCTGTATGTCCGTCCGCCCGTCTGTTACGCTTTAGGGTACCCATCCCTTATCCGCAACTCCTCTTAAACATTGAGTGAAATTTAATGAAACTTTCACAGAATCTTTATTACATATTGCCATTGTGCACCTCCTATTTTACTATTTGATACGACACATATTTTGGGTTTCCCAACCACAGTAAAACATGGACTTTGTCATCAGTTACACAGTTCGACAAAACGCATTTTGCCCGAGAACTCTGTCAATAAATGTTTTGTTATACCTTTCATTTTATTTTATTTTATTTTATATATTTACATGTATTTTGTACTTAATTCCGTGATGTAACATCAGATCTATCACTGTTTAACACCAGCGAATGAAAATGAGATTAAGATCCGCCCACTCTGTGACGTAAGCGGTCCAACATCTCTCCGAGCGGTCCAACATCTCACTCAGCGGTCCAACATCGATTTTGTTTATGCCCGCTCAGCAAAACATTAAAAATGTTAGACTTTTTTGTATAGAATTGTATAGGATCAAATTTCTAAAGGTATAACAAATGTACATATGTACCTGTTTTTCCCTTGAAGTCACAAGATGTTGAAAATTCCAAAGGAGATTACTGCTGATATCCCGTAATTCTCAGTCACGTAGCAATAAGGTGGGCAAGGGGGGGGGAGGGGGACTGCCCAACCCCCCACTTTGTTTCCCAACATTACTTTTACTATTGGTAATGTTCATTGAAAGGCTGCCCCCCCCCCCACTATATACTACAGGTAGTTGATATCAGTGATATGTAGTTTTGAATGCAGAAAAGAATTGTTACTGAAAGACGCTGGCATTGAAAAAAGTTGGCCTCTACAAACCCCATCCCACCCCTAACCCCCACAAAATAGGATTTTCGAGTTTGTGCAATTTTTTTTAGTTTGTTTTGCTTGTCAAGTTTTCAGGTAAATCACAATATTTTTTCTTTGGCTGCCCCTCCCTTTCAAAAACGATGATACGTGGCGATCCTTTTGATCATACCAAATTACACCAAGCTCACACTTTCTTTTTTCTCTCTCTCCCCTCACACACCCTCTCTTTCTCTCTCTGCTTGTCTATATTAAGTAATTTTATTCGCAATATTAATTGTACATTATAATCGAGGGTGGGGGTGTTCAGGTTATACATGATATGGGTGAAAATGCATTATAAAACCAACAACTTCTTGAATTTTATAAGCAGCTTTTGTGAAACGAAAGTCACCGTATTAAAATATTTCAAACCTAGAGGTACTGTGAGCAATGAGCTCACTAAATGATACCCCCGCCTCCAATATGGTTATAACTGATGACAAAGTCCATGTTTTGCTGTGCCCGGGAAACCCAAAATATGTGTCGGATCAAAAAGCAAAATAGGAGGTGCACAATGGCAATATGTAATAAAGATTCTGTGAAAGTTTCATCATGTTTCATTCAGTGGTATGAGAGGAGTTGCGGATAAGAGATGGGTACCCCAAAGCGTAACAGACGGACGGACGGACAGACAGACGGAAGGACGGACAGACGTACAGACGGACGGAATTAACGATTACTATATACCCTCTCGCTTTTCAAGCGGGGGGTATAAATATGCATTGTCATGTACATGTGAGAAGAAAAATGTCGAGTCAGAATTCGAAAAGTTCAAAAGAGAAAACATGTCCAAAGATCATATTCTTCAGGAGAAAGAAAGGGAGATAGAACATCTTAAAGAACAGTTAGCTCATTCAAAGGAAGATCTAAAGAGGGTGAAAAAAGAAGCAGTCTTTGGAAAGAAAAAATAATGGATTTTCTGGTAGCTGAAAGTGACTGAACCCTCTGGGAGATCACAGGGTTCAATGGACAGGGTTGTGTGGAAACATTCACTGAACTCTCGGGGAGATCACCTTAAGTTTTCTTTGCCAAAAAGGTCCGTCAGTGTTGTGAGTAAGAACGGGAAAATGCTGAAGGTTCCGTCTTTACCAACTCTTGATAATTTTGTTGTGTTAAATGATTATTCCACTGGTTTAATCTACCTCATAGTACGGTGCTATTGGTATACACACATGAAAAAAGGTAATTGTTATACGGAAATCATGAGATGGGTGAAATTATTGTTACATAGTACGGTGCTATTGATATACACACATGTAAATAGGTAATTGTTATACGGAAATCATGAGATGGGTGAATAAATCATAAATGGTATATATTTCGAATCAGAATATTATCATTTTTATCTTCTTTATAGATACATGTATTATATCAATATTTTTCAAAAGAAATTCTGTTAATATATCATTCCGTTTTTGTAAGGTTAATCAAAAAACATATGTATTTTTTATATTTTGCCATATATATACATTAATAATTTCTCAAAGGTAATAACATTTAAGTAAAACATATATCCTTTAATTGGCAAGAATTCATTTTATACACTAACTCAATATTTAGCGTACACTTTTGTAGCTTTCGATCAAAATTATTCTAAACATTGCACCCAAAGTCAGTTACAAACGTAAAGATCAATTTAAGCTATCGTCGTTAAACGTCTGTGTTCATGTTTGCGATGGAAGAGCTACGTTAAAGCTTTGATTGAAGCAAAATTACATTATCGTCTCCCGTACAATACTGATTTCTTTCATAACACTATACATTCCATTGTACAAAAATCTTTCTTCTAAAAAATCCAATGCTTCAGTTTAGTCTAATTGCTCATAAAAGATTATATTACATACAGATGTGTCATATATTACACATTTTAGCAGCAAAATAGAATTCTAAAAAATGCAGCTCATATTGCTTTTCGCTTATTGCTGCACAATTTCATGTTAGGTCATGGACCTTTTTCTTCAATATAATCTGTACAAAGATTTTGGCAGAATTTTTCCAGATTTGTTTGCCCTCCGGTATTCTACAGATTTCTGCTGATGTACCACAGACAAAGCCTTCTGGGCAACAGTAGGAGCCACAGCAGACAGCTTATAAAACAAAATGTACATACGTATATGAGTCTTAATCTTACAAAGTACAATACCTGGATCTGGATAAGAATTCCATGAAATGATATATCCTATAAGAAATATTACACTTCATATTTATACCCTCCGCTTGAAAAGCGGGAGGGTATATAGTAATCGTTAATTCCGTCCGTCTGTCCTTCAATCCGTCTGTTACGCTTTGGGGGTACCCATCTCTTATCCGCAACTCCTCTCAAACCAATGAATGAAATTTGATGAAACTTTCACAGAATCTTTATTTCCTATTGCCATTGAGTACCTCCTATTTTACTTTTTGATCCGACACATATTTTGGGTTTCCTGGCCACTGCAAAACATGGAAGTTGCAATTATAACTATATGGAGGCGGGGGGTATCATTTAGTGAGCTCATCGCTCACAGTACCTCTAGTTGTTGTAATATTAACATCAATTTTGATATTTAAAAATGCCAGACGTTAAAAAAAGTATTCAACTAAAAAAAGGAAAATATTATGTTGATCACTATGCAGTATGAGAAACACTTTCTTTTTTCACACTTTCTCTTTCTTTTTCGCACAAAAAATCCACTTTCTAAGTTCAAACCAGAGCCGAAAGCTCAAGTGAGCTTTTCTGATCACATTTCGTCCGTCCGTCCGTCTGTAAACTTTTTACATTTTCGATTTCTTCTCAAGAACCACTGGGCCAATTTTAACCAAACCTGGTACAAAGCACCCTTGGGGTTTTTTCATGAACAACTGGGCTAGGAAAGCTGAAACTTATATGGAAGCGTCCTTGGTAGTGTAGATTTTAAATTGTCAAAATCATGACCCCTGACGTTAGGGCTGAGCCACCATAAGGAATCCAAGTTTTACATAGAAATAAATTTGAAGAGGCCCAGGGGCCACATCGCTCACCTGAGCAAACCGACTAGGAAAAAGCACAAATCAGATCAGAACTGAAAAGTTTACTTAAGTCTGGGGTGGGGGTGGGGGGTGGGGTTCAATTTAATACTACTTGAGAATGTCTTCATATTAATACAGCATATGACTTTGCTGTTCTTGATAAAAAGATTTTTTAAAAGCATTTTCTTCCTATATATAACTTCATAATGATTTGAATTTGATTCCCCATTGTTTCCCTTCCATACCCCAAAGGGCCATGGCCATGATTTGAATAAATTTTAATCTTCAGTATATGAGGATGAGACCGTATAAACCGAGGCCCCGTGTCGCAGTAGGTGCTGGAACGAAAAAGATCCCTCACTGCTCAAAGGCCATGAGTGCCGAGCATAGGACAAAATTTGAAGCCCTCCACCGGCAAGTAGTTGCCTCTCCATATGAGTGAAAAATTCTCGAAAGGGACGGTAAACAGCATACAATCAATCAATCAATCAATCAATCAATCAATATATGAGGGTGCTTATATGTCAATGTGACTAAACATAGCTTTTTTGTTGTTGGGATTTTTCCCTTTATTTTTCTATGTAAAACTTTTATCCAGCATTGAGGCCCCGCCCTACCCTTGGGGGTTATGGTTTGAACAAACTTAATTCTACACTACCCGAAAATGCTTCCATATGAATACCAGTATCACTCAATCATGGTTTTGCTAATCTTGAGAAGAAGAAGTTTAAAATATATTTTTATGTTAAACTTGAATCCCCCTTTGTAGTTCCACCCTATCCATGGGGGGTTACATATATGATTTGAACAAACTAGAATCTACACTACCTGATGATGATTCAATATAAATATCACTAAAAATATATAATGGCTTTGAATAATATATAATAAATTTGAAGTACTTTAGAAGACGATTTTAAAAGATTTCACTATTTAATCCTATGTAAAACTTTGATCAGCCACTGAAATGAGCTTGGTTCAGTACTTATGTTTGGAATGCTGTCTTTGTTCAGTACTTAAATTTTGTAATGCTGTCTTTTTCAGGTGATCATTGATGACTTTTTCCCGATGGGTCGAGATGGAGAACTTCTCTGTT
Source organism: Saccostrea cuccullata (assembly GCF_032062105.1). Lineage (NCBI taxonomy): Eukaryota > Metazoa > Mollusca > Bivalvia > Ostreida > Ostreidae > Saccostrea > Saccostrea cuccullata. The sequence continues at coordinate 61,819 of NW_026937845.1, read as the reverse complement.
CATTCTCTAACAACAAGAACGAGTTGTGGATCTCTCTCCTGGAGAAAGCCTACATGAAAGTGATGGGGGGCTACGACTTCCCAGGATCCAACTCCGTGTGTATAACTATCTGATTTGATCAGTATCTGTGTATAATTATCTGATTCAGTAGAATTTGACATTGGCAAACCTTCCTGATGATTTAAACTTTTTTATTTATGACTGATATTTCAATACAGTACTGTGTATATTTTAAAATAAAAAGCTCTCTTTTAAAATAAAATTTTTTATTATGAAACCTGACAATTTAAATTCATACCTGATACAATCAGATACATGTTGTTGATAGGTAACAAATTAATTATAAAATATTTAAGTGCTAAAGTGGATACATTTATTTTATAGTCTTTGCATTGAAAACACATTGGAATGAACTGATAAATTACCTTTTTGCATTTACATTACAGAATATTGACCTCCATGCACTGACCGGGTGGATTCCAGAGAGAGTGGCCATAAAACGCAATTCTGAAGATTTTGATAAAGAGAAAGAATTCAAACGAATCCACGACAGATTTCACAAAGGACACTGTTTAATCACCATAGCGACTGGTGAGCTACACGAGGCTGAGGCGGATCGTGCTGGACTCGTACCGACACAGGCCTACGCCATGCTGGACATTCGGGAAGTGAAAGGGAGAAAACTCTTTATGTTAAAAAAACCCTGGAGCCACTTAAGGTGGAAAGGACATTTCTCTGAGAACGATTCGGTGAACTGGACTCCAGAGTTACAGAAACTGTTAAATTACGATCCTAAAAGTGCTCAGCAATATGACAATGGTAGGGGGACTCTGCTTAAGTTGTCTGTCTGTCTGTCAAATTTATTTCTGTCAATCAAAAATTTTGATTTCTTTATTGGACTCCATAAGATTTCAAGGTATATTGGTGCTCATGCACTATACATGCAGATGAATATGTTTGATAATTGTTGGTTTTAACTCGGTCTTACAATGGTATGAAGATATATTTTCTATAGTTTTCTGTTTTTCTGGCTACCAATCCTTTTGATCAAGATATCTAAGGATTCCAGATATTGAAGTTAAAATAAATAAAATACCTGGTCATTCAAACTCACTTTGACATATCTATGATATTTGAAATAACAATGTTCAAGATATCAAAGTTTAGCAGCTATAATCTGTTATGATTTTGTTTTATTGTTAATTACAGGAGTGTTTTGGATTGACTATGAATCCCTATGCAGATTTTTTGATGTCATTTACATAAACTGGAATCCAGAGTTATTTAAATATACAACATGCACTCACAGGTAAGTTTGAGGCAATGTCCTATCAATCTAATTAAAATAAGATGTTAGATTCACTCGCATACTCGCTACACTGACATCTAAAAACATTTCTTAGAGGGTCATGTCAGAGGTCAAATTTGGAAGAACTCTAGACTTATTCACTTCAATGTGCAATGATTTTGCAAGCTACGATTTGATTAGTTGATAGAATCTGACCTTTGACTTGACCCTCAATGGGATGTTGTTAGATGTTAGTTTAGTGAATTTGCAAGCAGATCTTAAATCTAATTTTAATGAGATTGTGCCCTATAGGTTAAATATTTAGTGAGACAAAAATTTGGTCGCAGATACTGTAGACATACTTTTTTCCATGGGGTCAAAATTCCACGTAATCTCTTTTTCTGTTGAATCGCGGGTAGAAATTTAGGTGGATTTCTTATACTCCCACTGTATGCCTAACACATATGTTAGATTTAATGGGACAAAAAAAAGTATTTGCAAGAGAGAGTTACCATGCAAGTGCTGAATGAATTGTTAGCAATATGCAATATCAGCAATCTCTTCCCTGTGTATCATGAAATATATCACATTATGGTCTTGACCCATCTAATACTACATGTACTGTGGAATCATCATTTTGGTGGGGGACCAAAGTGTGTATCATGAAATATATCACATGATGCTCCTAACCAATCTAACAGTACGTGTATCTGAATCTGATTGATATATTTGACTGTTGTCTATATTTTTGTACTTGGATGCAGTTGGTTTTTATGTGAGTTCTGTTTAGGATTGGTGTTTCAGTATGTTGAATATGATGTGATTTTCTAATTTTCAGTACTTGGGCAGCTAAAGAGGGACCCAGGCGGGACTCTTATAATATCAGTGATAATCCACAATATCGTCTAGAAATCCGGGTGAGTCAGCCGGCAGCTGTCTGGATTCTACTGACCCGACATATCACAGACAAGGTTAGATTAAATGCATCAGTGATAATCCACAATACCATCTAGAAATTAGTAATTTGAAAGTATATTAGAAAGAATTTTTGTAGAAAGTATCTCTGTAGTTATATTTCAAGCCTCACTCATAACACACTTTGAGGAAGAAATTTTAAGAAGTCATGTGCATGAATATACATTATACCTGTAGGTTATACTTCAAGCCTCATTGATAATTCACAGTGTTAAAATTTGACCAATATAATATAAAGTTTTAATTTCACGCTGCAAGAAATTAATTTTATATGTTGTATAAGCATTTAAACATTTTCTAAAACTTATAATAGCATTCACAATGGGTTTAATTTCACGGAAGAATGTTAAATTGCGAACATAGTGAAATTAAAACCACCGTGATTATTTGCCAATCTACAGTATTTATTCTCACAAAATATGTTTTAATGAAATGATTGTGATGTGAGTGACTGGTCTTTTGTAGGATGACTTTGCTGACAATAAGGAGTTTATTACGCTGCTGGTTTACAAGTCCGAGGGTAAGAAGGTGTACTATCCCTACAGCCCGCCCCCTTATAAAGACGGCGTCCGAATCAACACGCCGCACTATCTGTGTAAAATGGTGGAGGAGAAGGGAACCAGGCAATTTACACTGGTCATCTCACAGTACGAAAAAAACAACACCATACACTACACGCTACGGGTGTTCTCATCCTGTGAATTCAGTCTGACCAAGATTGTAGACCCATACAAGAAACAGTATGAAAAAAGGGTAAGAAAAAAGGGGCAAGTAAAAAAGGGTACATTATAAAGGGCAAGTCACAAAAAGTGTACGCTTTAAAGGGCAAGTCAAGTTGAAATTTTTGTGTTATTCTTATGTTTTTGTATTAAAAAGAATTTTGAAAGACATTTGAACTGAGCCCAATCTTAAATTTCAATTTCCATTTATTAAATTTCAAGTAACTTTTATGTAGAAAGACAAATTCAATCTAAACATTGACACAAGAGACAATTTCAAGAACCTTTCATATAGAGAGACAATTTACAGCTGTGTTCGATTTTGTTGTCAGATGAACGGTCAGTGGAAGGGCCGGACCGCGGGAGGTTGTGGTAATTACCGGGACAGCCACCAGAACAACCCCATCTACCAGATCAAACTGGACAATAACCAGACAGATAACTGTATACTGCTGGAGCTACTGGGGCCAAAGTCAGTAATAGATAACTCAAAATAACTAACCACACAGATAACTGTATACTGCTGGAACTACTGGGGCCAAAGTCAGTATAGATAACTAAAAAATTAGTTAACTACACAGATAACTGTATACTGCTGGAGCTACTGGGGCCAAAGTCAGTATAGATAACTCAAAATAACTAGTTAACTATACAGATAACTGTATACTACTGGAACTACTGGGGCCAAAGTCAGTATAGATAACTCAAAATAACTAGTTAACTACACAGATAACTGTATACTACTGGAACTACTGGGGCCAAAGTCAGTAATAGATAACTCAAAATAACTAACTACACAGATAACTATATACTGCTGGAGCTACTGGGACCAAAGTCAGTAATAGATAACTCAAAATAACTAGTTAACCACACAGATAACTGTATACTGCTGGAGCTACTGGGGCCAAAGTCAGTATAAATAACTCAAAATAACTAGTTAACCACACAGATAACTGTATACTACTGGAACTACTGGGGCCAAAGTCAGTATAAACTCAAAATAACTAACCACACAGATAACTGTATACTGCTGGATCTACTGCTTTGGGCCAAAGTCAGTATTAAAATAAATCAAAATAACAAGTTAACTTGACAGACAACTGATTACTTAAAAGATAACTTATTGATAACTTGATCATCAGACAAACAGTACTCCGGGAAACAACTTAGCCTAAAACAGATACAGTATGAGCCTAAAAAAACTAATTGATCAGAGTGACATATAGAAGGTAATAATTTCTTTGACCTTCTAAGTCATAAGTCAGTACGATCTCATATATAGCTGACTAGAATTCCCAATGATACCATGGTATTACTTCCTTACATAAAATATTCCTTTCTTCTAACAGGTAGATAAATTATAGTAGAACTGCCAATGACAATGTACGATTGGATTACTTTCAGACAGTACAGTGTTGGTTTTGAGGTGACATGTGTGTCCGAAAATGTTCCCGGGGCACTAGGCCAATTCAAGAGAACCAGTTCAGGAGATTACAGGTAAACTCACCAAGACCAAGCCAAGCTTAAGATAATTCAAGTAAATGTGACAAAATGAACCTCTCAAGAAACAGCCCACTGGCTTACTCAAGAAGTAGTGAGATTGATCCGTCATGTATACATACAGTAGACATAATCTCTGGAGGGATCTATGATAATGTTATACAGTCTCGGGAGGGATCTATGATAATGTTATATAATCTAATTTCACTTGTATCAAACAATTTCATTGGCTGAATCTTTCAGAGGAACATTTAATATTTTAGATAACATAACTTGCCTACGTCACAATGAGTTACGTCAAAAACGTATTACTCCGCTTGACGTTACTTTTAAATTATGCTATATTTGAAGCCTTTTTTCCGGAAAAAAATTGTCTCATTGTCTACACTGAAATTAAATTATAAGTAATGGTTAAGTTCTAATTTCAACTTATGTTATACATATGTTGGTAACTTGTTACCCGGCAGTGTAGGGGCACGTACACTGCCCCAAGTTATGTTATATCGTATGACATAAGTTGAAATTAGCTTCATACCTTAAACAATCTCTGAAGGGATCTATGATAATGTTATACAATCTCGGGAGGGATCTATGATAATGTTATACAATCTCGGGAGCGATCTATGATAATGTTATACAATCTCGGGAGGGATCTATGATAATGTTATACAATCTTGGGAGGGATCTATGATAATGTTATACAATTTCTGTTGACAGGAATGGTTACTGTGTTCTACAGTTAGACAGAATCTCTGGAGGGATCTATAACATCATGCCCAGTACTTTCCTACCCAGTCAGGAGGGACCATTCTTCTTAGACATCAGCAGCTCCAGTCCTGTAACCATAGCACAGATACAGTAGAACTAATGTGATAAATGGGTGGGGGGGGTGCATCAACAGCTCTAGTCCTGTAACCGCCGTCACACAGATACAGTAGAACTAACGTTAACTAATGTGATAAAATGGGGACGGGGGAACCTTTAGCAACCTTTAAATAAACAGTTAAACAATTGGGAATGTGTACTATATAAAATGGATGGATATCAACAGCCTTCAACACAGAGGAATATTGTCAATGTGTGTTATATTTAGTAGATACACTGTACAGAACTAAATGTAATGTGAATGAGCAGGCTGTAGTGTATTCAGCAGTCTTCATGACATGGGGGAAACTAGGATTTAAGCTATGCATCATTTGTTTGGTATCAGTTTACCTGAAACAGAGAGAGCAATACATGTGTTGACTCATATATACATGTAATACAAGTGATTAGTGGATAGGGTTGGAATTAATTTGAAGTACATGAAGTACATTCCTATTTACAATTTGATTTTGTGGTGGATATACTGGCCTTATGGGTTTTGTTACAGACCAGAATATTCCTCTTTTAGTTTCCTTGTGTTATCAACATATTGTACAGTAGTACAGCTGTACTAATGTTATTTTGATCTGTTTAATAAATTGTGATAAATATTAAATTGTACATTGTATTTATTTTTTCAATAATAAATGTTGTAAAAAGTTTTACAGTTGATTGTCACTACTTCTGCTTGAGAAATCAAACATGGTGAAAAAGTGTAAGGTTATGAGGAAAAATTATGCTTAGTAAGAAAACTACAGTTTTCATTATTGATTAAATCTTTCTCATGCATTTAGAAATCTACAATGAACCAGTGCTGTGTTTAGACTAGTGTGTGTCTCTAACACTCGAACTCTGGAAATGTCTAATAGGAATCTTCCTAATTTCAACAGAACTTATTATATGACCCAGATCTTCAAATAACCACATTCTGACATCTTGAATATTTTTCTGTACAAGAAGGGGGAACACTTTTTTCTGATATCGTTTTCTTAGGTGACCTGAGTCACTCAGGTGACCTATTGCTATCCATTTTTGTCCGTCGTCGTGTGATAACATTTGAATATTTTCAGCTTCTTATCTGAAACCACGGAACCAATTTCAACCAAGTTCAGTATGCAGCATCTGTGGGTGAAGGGGAACAAAAATCATGAATTTTATGGTCCCGACCTACCCACCCCCCCCCCCCCTCCCCCGGGGCCTGAGGGGTGGGGCAAAAACTACTAAAATTAATGAAATCTTTAAAAATCTTCTTATTTACTCGTGGACATCAAGCAGTCAAACTGTTGGAATGAATGCAATAAGCATTAAGTCCCCTACCAAAATTGTGAAATTCATGGCCCCAGGGTCAGGGGTTCAAGTGCTAGGGTGGGGCTATATAGATTATATAGTGGAAATATATATTTCTTTGAAAATCTTCTCTGCTCCTAGGTATTAGATAAACTAATTAAGTACATAGTTCTGCTGAACAAGAGTGCCTCTACCAAAATTGTGAATTTTATAGCCTCAGGGTCAGGTGTTCTGGTGTTAGGGTGGGGCTCTATTGATTATATCGTTAAATTGCATTAATTCTTTGAAAATCTTCCTCTCTGCATCTGGGCATTAAATAAACTAAGTACATAATTATACATCCTGCAAATGAAGTTGTGGGGGGGGGTGTTATAGGAATCAGCTTGTCTGTCAGTCTGTCTGTCTGTGCAAACATGTCAGGTCCATATCTTTCTAAATGGAGGAACATAATAATCTACTTTACACATAGATTGTTCATCACTGTATCAACATTTCACCTTGACTTTTCCTTTGACCTTGACTTCACTTTTCCTAAATTAATGTCAAACTTCATATGCTGATGCATATTGATGCAAGCTTATCAACTGCATCAACTTTTTATACCTTGACCTTTCCTTTGACATTGACCTCACTTTTATCATACTGTGATTAAGTCAGTTTTAAAGAAACCATTCATAATTACATTTCTTTTTTCAACAACATAATTATGCATGCATAATTATGCATACATACTGATGAAAGCTTTTTAATTGCATCAACATTTTTAGACCTTGGTCTTTCCTTTGTCCTTGACCTCACTTTTCTTACATTAGTGTTAAACTTCATATGCTTTTACATAATGATATAAGCAATTCAATTGCATCACTATTCAACAGGTCGGAGAGAATACTCGAAATCGGGTATAATCCTTGAAATCGCGTATAATACTCGATATTAGGGTATCATTGAATCCGCGAAATCGGGTATTCCCACGGCCAGGAACACGTTAAGTTCCAAGACAGTACCGTTGTCAGAAACATTTAAAGTTAAGCACTAAAAATGGCTCGTTGTCATGAAAATACAGGTAAGGTTATGACAAAAACTGTCCGGTGTCATTACTTCAGAAAACGGGTCGTGAGCAGTTTTTCATTTTTTAAGTTAAATAATTTCAACCAATGTCTGAAATTGCAATGGGGAACAGGACTGACACCCCTTTTGGTGTTGTATGAATTTCAGCCGTTAAAATGAAGTAATAAAAGAGGAGTTTGCGTTGGCAATCACATGCCAATATGTGAAGTCATGATCGTCAGCCTGAAAATTTAATATTTCTTACGTAAAATTTATCAAAATGGTCCTTTTATTTTGAAATATGTAGAAAAACTTAATTTTACATGTGTTAGGCAACTGACAGTCTATTCTTTATAAAAGATTTTAAGAAATCGCAATTTTAAAGCAAAATGTCCGTTGTCAGTACATGTTAAGTTTTTCTAGTCCGGTGTCTGTTTCTTAACATATAAGTTTATCAATAAAACAGTCTGACTAAAGCTAGTCCCTATTTCACTTTGTTAGAAGTGAAATAGTAAGGGCTGGGTTTAGTCAGACTGATCAATAAATACGTATATAACAAAAATGATCAAATGTATATGTACTCTTAAGAAAGAGAGAGCATATTGCAGAAAATTTTGAATCTTTTGGGGGGTCGTCTTAGGAGTAGTGTATATACCCGAACGTGCTTACCATTCTCTGATGCTTTTTAATATATAGAGTGCAAAAGTATAACAATTCCTGAAATATTATCAGTAAAACAAAAATAAAATATTGGATCTACACGAACTTAAAAATACAGAAATTTTTAATACGTATTAAATTATTGACAAACAAGTGGCTGAAACAAGAATATTAAAGGTCTTGTTTTAGAAAGTCATAATTTCAAACGTTCCTTGGTCGAAGCAATGATCTTGTCAGCAAATACAATTTATCATGGAGTCAAATGCTGACTGACGTTTTTCATAGTAATTATTAGGCCATTTTTATACATTGACGGATTTTTCCCGGTACATTTCCCAATCAAAACAAGGGGCACACAGTAGGTGTAAACGGTAGACAGGGGAAGATCACTCCTAAATGAATTTTTTGAATAGGCAAGGAAATTTATTCAAAATGAAGAGAAATATGAACCAATGACTGGAATCTTTTACTTTGAGATATAAGTTCTTAAATTAACGTTTGTAATGATAAAAATAATATAATATATATAATAACAGATAATATAATATTTGAATACATATTGTTTTTCCGCCTACCGCCAAGTTATAATTTTCAAAAGTTAACATATTCGAAGGATTTTTAATATCCTTTTTTATAGATTATTATATAAATTTTCATAAAACATTACTTATTTGGGAAAACAAAGAGAGATAACTATAAAAATTTGGTAAAACTTTTGTTTTTCATAAAGGAAATCAACGAAAAATGGAAAATACCCCCCCCCCCCGTGAAACAAAAATTCATTTTTACAGGTGATATGGACTACTTTTTTCTTCTTCAAAAATTCAAACCAAAGCTTTTTGTGTTTCAAGGGGAGGGGGGATTTGTATACTTTATAGACAAACAACGACAAAAACAATATTATCATAGATATGTTTATAGACAAAAAATGACAAAAAACAAGAAATAAAATTTATCACAGATAATTCAATTTATGCAGCTATGAGAAATCTATTAAATCTTAAACCATCGGATAGTTACCATGGTTACGGATTTTTTTAATCGAAAAAAAAGTCTTTGTTTTTGTTGCGCCATTTCTGTTACCCTGTTAGTGCGATGGAAAAAACCCTCCACCCATCCTTTTTATGGGTTCATTTTTGTATTATTTTGCATTCTGGTCAAAATTTGTATTTTCAACTTGTAATCTGGGATTGGTGCAATGGTTTGGACGCCTTCAAGGATAAACTCATTTATGTTATATTTTATGCATTTTTACATGTAAACTGATATTTTCACTGCATGTAAATTTCTAGTCAGTCTCAGGGGGATAACACTTGTACCTTTCATGCATCTATGTTCATGTTTTATCTTGTTTTGTTTAATATCAGGTGATCCCCCTTCATGGTTTATTATGATTTTACTTTATGCCATTCAAGTGAATGAAATAATCGACAAAACTGCATATCTGTGTTTGGTTATTTTTTAAGCATTGTCAGGCTGATATTTAAATGCTTATTTTTTTCACCAATTTCGAAGCGATTTTCAACTGAAACATTACATTTCATTGATACATTTATTTTTATAATTTCTTTGCCGAAAACATAAGAAAATATACTAGGAACATTTAATCATATCCAAGACTATTTCAAAATATGGTGATCTTTCAATGGAGAATATTGTCTACCCCGGACTCCCCCTCCCCCTTTTTAAGAGCTTGAAATAGGGATAATTCACTATTTAGCGCTGGTATCAAAACAATTCATCAATTACAACTTAACTGTTCTTTGTATTAAAAACGATTTAATGGCCAAATTGCCATTAATATTAAACAAAATGAGTGCAAAATGTAGGCAGGAATCGAGAGTTAGCGAGCATATTTTATATGAAATATAGAAAATAGCATACGTTTAGTTTCTTATGACTAATTATTTCACCCATTTATTGAAGGCATGTCTGAAATTTATCAAAGCATTAAAAAAACTAAAATCGACCTCCTTCATAGTGTACATGTATACGTACAGTAAAGTAGCGACAACGGACCGATGACAACGGACTGAATTTTCATATCTTGTCATGACAACGGATATAAATTATAATAAATCAAATATTTCAGTTTTAATTTGTTTTATTTTTTCCCGTAAATGCTTATAACATGTCTTGATACTGACTGCATCAATTGGTATATATATGATATTCTAATTAAAAAAAATATAACATCTCTGAAGGAAAATGAATGAAATCCACGTTTGATTTCACCAGGGTTTAATATCGCCAACGCAAACTCCTCTTTTATTACTTCATTTTAACGGCTGAAATTCATACAACACCAAAAGGGGTGTCAGTCCTGTTCCCCATTGCAATTTCAGACTTTGGTTGAAATTATTTAACTTAAAAAATGAAAAACTGCTCACGACCTGTCATCTAAAGTAATGACACCGGACAGTTTTTGTCATAACCTTACCTGTATTTTCATGACAACGAGCCATTATTAGTGCTTAACTTTAAATGTTTCTGACAACGGTACTGTCTTGGAACTTAACGTGTTCCTGGCCGTGATTCCGTGCAACTTTCTATAAAAACTAAAGAATAAAGCAATGGCGCATTATGCCAGCAACTGTTACTTGTACATCAGTATCTTATGGATTTATTTTTATTAAACCTAATTCATAAGGTTGTCAAATAAGTTTAAAATCACACGACAAACACTGCTGGGGTAACAAAGAGGACACAATGGCGTTATTATTTTTCAATATAATTTCTAAAAACAAATAACTACACTTCGTTTGTCTTTATTTCCCATTAAAGTATTCCATATACTTAATTTTTTAATTTGTGCACTATTCACAAAACGTGAAATTTTAAAGAAATTAAACGACTAACGCCGTGTTATGTATTTTTACTGAAAAAGGTATGGCGTCCCTTTCTCGTGAAATATAAATTACTCCTAACAGTTAGAGAGTACAGTATAAGCGAGTCATAATTGTATATCTCTGCAATAATAGAATACCAAAGTTATTATAAAGAAGAAAATAAAATAAGATGAAATAAATACCCACGGGAAAACAGTTTGAAAATAGCTAATTGAACACTGTTGAAGCTGAGTATCTTTTTTTATGTCAATTTAGCATGAAATTTTTATTCAAAGACACCGTAAATTTTTTGGTTGCATTTCAATCGATACAAAATATACTATTTTACCTTTATTTTATGCATTTGTGTGAAAATTGAGAGCGAAAAGTCATATGAACAGGATTTTCTTGTTTTTTTTTTGGGGGGGGGGGGTTATAAATAAAAGTCAAATGTGTATATCTTTTCATGAGCTTATAAAACATTGAATTTCTCAATATAGATCAAGGTACAGTCATATTGAAATATATTTACATTTCCAATACATTTCCCCTATGATTCTTTACAAAATAAAATGCAGTATTATAATATTTTCTCATGAACTACATTAGGTATGTATCACGAATAAGCATGAATATCTCCATGTTACGTCACAATACCACTCTTGACGCCAAAACGTAAAAAAATATAGTGCACACTGTTTCATTTTAAAAGTGACAGTTGAACGGCATAAATTTGTGGCAAATTATCAGAAAAATAATGTAAATATAAGAAATGAATTTAATTGTTTGAAGATTCAAAAAATTAAATTCATTTCTTAATTGAATTTCTCAATATAGATCGAGGTACAGTCATATTGAAATATGAATTACATAGTCAAGTTTTCACATTTCTTATAGTTTTTACGTTTATGAACATGTTAATGAACAAACTGAAATAATGGAGTGTCCAATTGCCTTGGAAACTCTTGTTTTAATTTTTGGGAATATAATTCCTCATCGGACATTAGAATTTCATAAAAATCGTAGCCACTTCCTTTCTTTATTATACTATTTGATAGACAGGGTAAATTTTACCTCTTTACCCTCTATATTTTTTTTTATATCGCTATATCTTATGCCTCATTATAATATGCTAATACAATACACTATCTGATTGGTTCTAGATAATATGTCAGTTTTCTTTTAGTTATTTTAACTATGATATGCATAACTCATGGCAATAACTTTTCCTTATACTCATCAATAATGAAAAAATGTGTTTAAAAAATAAACATGAATTCTAGTTACTTGTAGTCTTATATTGTGTTAGAAAATAACAGGTAGCTTTTTGTTTACCTCCAATGTATATGATTTTTATTTGATGAATAAATCTTCCCTACGATTAAAAATATATGACCGAGTTAACCGACCGTGACATTCAAAGAGAGGTCTAAAAACAACACAGTCGAAGTTGTTTTGTCAGAGGTGCTCAAGAAGCCTTTAGCCCCCCCCCCCCCCCCCCCTTGAAGTCGCCAAGAAATGGTAAAATATTGATGACCTAGCGAAATTAAACGATCAACAGTTATGTTCTCTCATAAGCTGTATTCCTAAAACTATCACTGTCTCTGCTAAAATTTTGAAGACATATTCTGCAAATATGTTTGAATGAAAAAGAAAAGATTTTCAAAAAAAGAGAAAGGTTCTTTTAGCCGAAATTTTAGACATTTTTATCATTACATTATTTATACATTCAAAAATAAATTTGATTTTATGCACAAAATGAATGTGAAAGTAATTAATGACGCATAATTAGATACGATAGACAATCCCTTCTTTATACATGGCATCATATCTGGTGTGTGAAATGTGTTTCCGTATAATTTGATTTATTTACAAATTGTTCATGTTTGTCGGCGGGTTCGAATCCCACTGCGGGACATGGAGACCGGTCCTTCGGATGAGACCGTATAAACCGTGGCCCCGTGTCGCAGTAGGTGTTGGCACGAAAAAGATCCCTCACTGCTCAAAGGCCCTGAGTGCCGAGCATAGGACAAAATTTGTAGCCCTCCACCCGCAAGTGGTGGCGTCTCCATATGAGTGAAAAATTCTCGAGAGGGACGTTAAACAATATTCAATCAATCATGTTTGTCGTGTTGATGTGGAATAATTATTAATTCCCGAATTCTGATACTTTACAATTCTGTTATGTTGGGAATGAACATTAGGAAGATGCTTATACTTTCAACATAAGGAAAAATAAAAAGCAAATCGAACGCCTTTTTGTGTGCAGATCATGAAATGTACTGAGCTCCACGGGTATTTAATTTGTTGTCCCGAGCGCATTAATCTTGACGTTCAAATTCTTACTTGGCTACTGATATCTTTAGAAAACATGTGAATCTAGATGAAAGTTAACTCGGCAACATGCGCCATTCCATTCTTTAAGTTTTATTAGGTGATTACACCTCCTATACCCGATTTCGCGGATTCATCGATACCCTAATATCGAGTATTATAAGCGATTTCAGGGATAATACCTGATTTCGAGTATTCTCTCCGACCTGTTCAAGATATTCTGAAATTTCATACACAAATTCAAATTACTGATATATATGGCAAATTCACATAATTGAGCTAAACATAGTTTCACAGTACATAAAGTAGGTTTATCGACTTTAAACTATAATTTATAAACTGAACTATAGTTAATAATTCGTTAACTATAATTTTCATATGTGAAACTATATTTAACAGTTGATAATATGAAGGTTAATCTAAGTTTATCTGTCTCTAATGAAACGTTAACAATAATAGATTTTGTTGACAAACATAGATTCACGTCTGCAAACCATGATTTACAATTGTGAATTATAGTTACATGTAAGAGTTGTAAACCATAGTTTACAAATCATGAAACTGTATTTATCAGACTATCTATGTTTTGCAATCGCAAATGATTGTTTTTAGTGTTAAGTATAGTTTACAGTTCTGAAACATAGATTATCACGTTATATAACTATATATGTTTAACAGATGTAAAATATAGATTAATGTTGTTAACTGTAGTTTACAGTCCAAAAACTATAGTTTTCAGCTGATAAACCTAGTTTATTGACTGTGAAACTATGTTTAGCTCATTTTTGACATTGTTTCAAAATGCTACTCCTCCTATAGTGTTGTTCTGATTTCAATATAACTTGGCACACAATTAGAATACACTAAGATTCATAATTCTGTGTATCGATTTTTGATTTCAATGAACGGTGTTGCCGTGGTTACGAAAAAAAGAAATTTCTCTGACATTGTTTCAAAATGCAACTCCTCCTTTAGTTTTGTTCTGATTTCAGTATAACTTGGCACACAAGTAGACTACACTAAGATACATAATTCTATATATCGATTCTTGATTTCAATGAACGACGTTGCCCTGGTTACTAAAAATAGAAATTTCTGTGAAATTGTTTCAAAATGCTACTCCTCCTTTAGTTTTGGTCAGATTTCAATATAACGTGGCACACAAGTTTGCTACACTAAGATGCATAATTCTGTGTAATCTGTTTTGATTTCAGTGAACGGTGTTGCCGTGGTTACTAGACATAGAAATTTCTGTGAAATTGTGTCAAAATGCTACTCCTACAGCTTTGGTCTGATTTCAATATAAATTGCCACAAGTAGACTACATTAAGGCCATGCAAAATTAATTCCTTGGTTCTCAGGCCTTTTTTCAAGAAATATGATGAGGGATGGAGGCATTTTTTTTTTTACTTTGTATTGCCCCCAAAACATGATGAGGCAGCTTTTTATATTGTACAAAACCTCAAAAATTGATGAGGGAGGTGATTTTTTTGTTTTAATTTTATTGATTTAGCAATAAAAAGGGTCAATGAGGCGCCCTTGGAAGAGATGAGGGAGGACCTGAGAACCAAGAAATTAATTTTTTTTGGCCTAAGATACATAAATTTTATATCAGTTTTTTATTTCGATGAACGGTGTTGCCGTGGTTACTAAAAATAGAAATATCTGTGAAATTTACTATGAAATGCTACTCCTCCTATACAGTTTTGTTCTGATTTCAACATAACTTGGCACACAAGTAGACTACACTAAGATACATAATCATGTATATCGGTTTTTGATTTCAATGATTGATCTTGCATTGGTTACTAAAAATAGAAATTTTTCTGACATTGTTTCAAAATGCAAATCCTCCTACAGTTTTGTTCTGATTTCAATATAATTTTGCACAGAAGTAGACTACACTAAGATACATAATTCTATTTATAATTGTTTTGATTTGGATGAACATTATTGCCTTGGTTACTAAAGATTTCTAAAAAATTCTGTAAAATACTATTAAATTGCACCCCCATCAGTTTTAGTCTGATTATAATATAATGTGGCATGCAAGTAGATAGCTGCAATAATGTAGCCCTCTCCGATTTTTTTTTTTTGGGGGGGGGGAGAGGGCTACAACTCCTTAGGATCTCTATAATGGCGCAGATGCGGCAGTGGATCACTCCCGCACGGATTTCGGCTCAAATTATCAGTAAACGGCTATTTTATTATCATCTCTTACCTGGAATCCAAATATGTAATTATGCAAAACATAAATCGATCCAAAAATATTCACAACGATCCATATATCGATTATTTTTCGTGTGTGTCAATAGCTTAACTTGAATTTATCCGCCATGTTTACTGACCTTGATGGATTGTATTTTGGGACAGCCAATGAGAATTTAGGTTCTATAGGAGCGGATCTACTAGGAATTCCCTTATTTTAAGCATACGTATCGCTGTTTGCGCAAAAATAACACTTGAAATGGTTTTATTTATCGATGTTTTTGTAATATATTATAGCACAATCGTTTATAAACATCGACATTTGCTTTATTTGGTTGTTCCAAATTTCAAGCGAAAGTCTCACTACGTCACGCGTGAACTGTCATGGCTGCTGAATATTGCAGCTGGGAAAGACACAGATTTATTTTACATGGTTTTCGAGTTTAACAGGCTATGTTGTTGACAGTGAATAAAAATGCCGTCTTATAAGAAGTAAGTTTAATGTAAAAATAATTTATTTTGCCTCCAATCACCCGTATCAAAAAAATATATTTGCACCATTACGGAGATGCGATGGAATTGTAGCCCTCTCCAGAAAACATCAGATAAAAAAATCGGAGAGGGCTACATTATTGCAGCTAGCAAGTAGAGTACACTAAGAACATAAACAGAATTTATCAAGAATCATTATTCTATTTATTTCCGTTGGAAAGTTTCAAAAACCAACTGCTGCTTTTCTCTTCCTTTGCTATAAGTATAAAACCAGTAGAGCTTCAGTCTCGATTGAGACTTCTAGTTTTCAAATTTAAATCTTCAAAGTTTGCATAAAAATACATATTTTGGTCACCAAAATTATGAAGTGAAGTCCGACCTTAAAAATATACTTTAATGACATAACATTCACAATTTTCAATAAATACTTGAAGTTCACTAAGTCAAGGGTCATATCACAAACATGATTTATATGTAAATGCTGCTAATTATCACCAGGACTTGTGTAGTCAGGGTTCAAACCCAATGAAAACAATTCTAGGACAGTCAATGGGTTAATTCACTCATCTCCTTTATGTACATGAAATATATGGAGATAACAAACAGTATTCAAGTTCAAAAGTCCATAAAACAATACTGTACAGTATAGTAGCTAGGAGAGCAAACACAACAGACCACCAAAATATCAGAGGTAGGATCAAGTGTCATGGAGGAGTGAGCACCCCCGCCGTCGTCACCAACCACACCCGCAGTGTGCTTCTTGTCATGGTCAGAAAATACTAGTAACGGAAAAATCCATCGTTAATTCTTGAGTGTGTAAATAATGGACTAACAAATAGTATGAAAAACAGCATTTGCAGCATTTGACGCAATGATAAATTGTATTTTCTGACAAGGTTCGACCACAGAAGTGAGAACTTTCGAAATGATGATTTTTAACTAGACTGCTAATATTCGTGTTTCATTAACTTGTTTGTCAACAATTAACGTCGCTTTAGAAACTTTGCATAATTACGTAGAACATGCTTTTGTATATCAAATCAACTGAGAGATATAAACTCCGTATGCAGGTGATGAAGGTATATTGCAGGAATTTGCTGCACAAGTAAGGGAAGTTGACGATTGAAAAGTTGAAGTCATCACGTTTATCATAGAGCGTTGTTGTGAGATTACCATTTACGTCTTTTTCAAGTAATATCCAAATATGAAACAGATGTGTCAGACCCTGTAGTATGTTTTATCTCCAGATCACTGGGATATATCGTATCTTGATATATAGAATATTGAATGATCATTGTTAATTGACAATACGACGTGGATATTTATAAAAGTCGAGTTAAAGGCCACAGCTAGTGTTTTCTTCTTTCAGATATAAGATTTTTTTTTGGGGGGGGGGGGGGTATGTTTCACACGAATACAAAAATAGGTCTGCTAAGAACGGGGCACAAACGGTACCCATGAGAATTCAAATTTTGTAATTTATTTATTGCTCAGGATAAACATCCTATGGCATATAACAAAATGTACAATAATATTTACATAGGATATGAACGGTTGTACATATCATGGGAAAAAAGTCACAATGACCTTGTATGACAGGGATATTATAACTGTCCTTTACAGATTTACAAATGTAATAAATACAATATGCATGTAAAGTTTACATACTAGTAAAACATGCATATAAATTATTGGCAAACATACATATAAATTATTGGCAATTCCTTATTTCAAAAGCTTTTAAAATATATTTTCCAAGATTACAGATTTCTTTGACATTTTTAACACTAATAAGCTTAGCTGCAATAATGTAGCCCTCTCCGATTTTTTTATCTGATGTTTTCTGGAGAGGGCTACAATTCCATCGCATCTCCGTAATGGTGCAAATATATTTTTTTGATACGGGTGATTGGAGGCAAAATAAATTATTTTTACATTAAACTTACTTCTTATAAGACGGCATTTTTATTCACTGTCAACAACATAGCCTGTTAAACTCGAAAACCATGTAAAATAAATCTGTGTCTTTCCCAGCTGCAATATTCAGCAGCCATGACAGTTCACGCGTGACGTAGTGAGACTTTCGCTTGAAATTTGGAACAACCAAATAAAGCAAATGTCGATGTTTATAAACGATTGTGCTATAATATATTACAAAAACATCGATAAATAAAACCATTTCAAGTGTTATTTTTGCGCAAACAGCGATACGTATGCTTAAAATAAGGGAATTCCTAGTAGATCCGCTCCTATAGAACCTAAATTCTCATTGGCTGTCCCAAAATACAATCCATCAAGGTCAGTAAACATGGCGGATAAATTCAAGTTAAGCTATTGACACACACGAAAAATAATAGATATATGGATCGTTGTGAATATTTTTGGATCGATTTATGTTTTGCATAATTACATATTTGGATTTCAGGTAAGAGATGATAATAAAATAGCCGTTTACTGATAATTTGAGCCGAAATCCGTGCGGGAGTGATCCACTGCCGCATCTGCGCCATTATAGAGATCCTAAGGAGTTGTAGCCCTCTCCCCCCCCCCCCCCCCCCACCAAAAAAAAAATCGGAGAGGGCTACATTATTGCAGCTATAATAAGCTGTATAAATTTAAACACAGAGGGTTTACTCCAATAATATTTCTTAATGATTTTTTTTTCTCAAGTCTACGTATTTAGGACATATGAGTATAAAATGATATTCATCCTTTATATCTTTATGTGATTTACAAATTGGACAAAATCTTTGGTCTCTTGGGCACTGGCACTTGTTTCTGTAATAAATTTTTAACCCATAGTATAATAATTATACTATGGGTAAAAAATTTATTACAGAAACAAGTGCCTGTGCTCTTGGGATATTTTTGTGCCTATATACCAGTTTCAATTAATAGGTTGTGCGAGGACAAACGAATTTTAGAAATATATCTCTTTAACATTTTTGGAATAGGCTTCACCAAGTAGTACTGTAGACAGAAGTTACTGAACAAGTGTTTATATATACTACATTTTGATTCTTTATCCATATCACATGATAAATTCTGTACAAAATTATCTTTCAGTCTCTCATGTATGATATGAAGACAAATTCGACTATCCAAGTTATTCTGTTCATTCCAGATATAATTAAGTCCTAAATTACACAGTTGTTTTTTGATAACACATGCCCAATTATTGCCCCTAAAATCTGGATTCTCACACTCACTATATAACATACCATATGCCGCTTTCAAAATACAATTGCTTGTATGTAACAATTTAAACCAGTATTAAACATTCTAGTAATACGTGAAATATACATAGGCATACGGCCTGTTTCAAAATATAGCATCACAGTGTTTGTATTCTTTTTCACTCCTAGTACATTCCTTAAAAAATCTAAATGAATTTTTTCAATATCCGGACCCTTATGATGACCCCACACTTCACATCCATAATTCAAAATACTGCTTACATTTGTGTCAAAAAGAGATAAGATCTACAGTGGTTTAGATATAATTCACTGATGGATGCTTCAAGAGCAAACATAGCTTTACGTCCCTGAGCGGCTAATTGCTTCTGGGTCGCCAGGAATTTTCCGTTAAAATTTAAGAGTAACCCAAGATACACAAAATGATCCATCACCTCTATCTCTTTACCATTAAATGACCATGTTTCATTACAACCAATTTCCCCCCGTTTCTGAATTCTTGGAAGACCTGGTCTTTAAAAGCCACATACATATTGTTTATTAAAAAATAAAAACTCAACCATCCTTTTGATATCAACTCAGAGTACTTGTGTATATAATCAGAATATTTTTTGACAAAATAATTTTGCAATAATTTTTGACAAGTAAATAAATCTACGAGTTCCATTTTTGTTGAAAAAGCAGGTGTCAAGGATAACAAAAGCTTGGACTTTAATTTATCGAGGGGACTGGTTAATTGTGAATAACGTTGAAAAGTCGTACATGCAAGTCCTATTCTTTCAACAGTATATGTACATGTACGCTGGGTTCAGTCTAGTTAATTTTCTACCACGTCCGAATGAAAATCAAACTGATAATTATTTTTTTTTTTAAAAAAACTTCAGCATGAAAAGAAGCTATATCTGCCATAACCTTTGATTCGATGTGTACCTATCAAGCCGCATTTAATAGGTCGAGACCATTACCTTATATATTTAGAACATAACCTACTTATTCAGCCAATCAAATGCTTCCATTTCTCTCGAAGAATTGATTCTTCATGGTGAAGAATTCTTCTATTTCTGAAAAATTCAACGGTGTCTGATTGGTTCACTTGACAGTTATATGGGTGTGTCTTCATTGGTCTTTGTTCAGCACACAAAAAGAAACTATTCAAAACCCACGTGCTGTTTACAATCGTGATATCTAAACTTTCTAGGCCTTGCTACATTTTTTTCCCACTGTAATCTTTTGTCGCCTTTTTGAATATTATTTTTCTCACATTTTGGTACATACAGAAAATACAACCATGGCCATGTACATGTATATCAGAGACGAACCTTGTCTTTGAAAACAGATTTAATCACAATTTTCATCAAATTTTTATTTGATATTAGACAGCCATACACACTCCTGCTGACTAGGGCCTTGTCATCTTAACACAATCGTTTTCAAAAATGTAGATATTACGATTCTTGTTACATGGGTATTCATAAGCGTCAGAACCGGGAGTGGGGGGGGGGGGCCCCCCCCCCCCCCCACTTTTCTTGCAGATATATACATAAAATATAGGCATTGAAAATTAGGGTTTTTGGTTTTTTTTTTGTTGGTTTAGACCCCCCCTCCACTTTCAATTTGCTTCCGACGCCTATGGTATTCATAAGTTCAGTAACTTTAGTATCTTTACCATACCATTTACCCAGTAAATGAAGGTATTTCATATAATCCTGTGCTAACCTGAATGGGTTGGGAGTCCATTCTGAAACCTCCTGTGTTCGATATTGATTGCGTGCTTGATATGTACAACGAGCGATCAAGTTGAGCCTTATATATGACACAGCCGTGGGAGGAGTTTATTTTTAATCCATGCATTTGATTGGCTGAGGTTCTGTTCTAAGTCAGTAAGATCATATGAAGATGGCTCCGCTTCGCTCCGCCCATTCTTCATGACAAAGATTTCTCTTCATATGATCTTACTATTACATAGAAAGCAATTTTCAACACGTGACGATTTCTTCGTCACACCCGAATCAAGTGAAATGAGTCCCAAAGCATGACATTCTACCACGTGTTTACGATTCAATGGCGACACGTGGTTTTCGTCGCTTTACTGCACATTATTTAACTCGTCACCGGAAATCTGTAAAGCTTCTTTATAACTTAAGAAGACCGAAATTGAAAGATTATATTCTAAAGGCATTGCTCCATGCTCACATTTAATATTAGAGTTGTTTTAGATGATTAATAGTTTTTCCAATACCGTACAAACGCTATGACGTTTGCATGTTCATAAAGTAATATTGAGGAGTTAGATAATACATTATGTAATTGCACACCTCCTCCTGCTGCCTAGAACCAAGGACCTATAATCTACCTGCTAAAACTATGTACACGTATATCACGTGAAAAAAAAAACTCAGTGTTTTATCGACACGATACATGTAGCACAGGTCTACGTCTCTTTGAACAATGGTTTAGGTCGATGTATTATAAGTTGATATAAAGCAAATTTTGTAAATGTGAGCATAGAAATGAAAGATTATACATCATTTTAAATATTTCTTACACAAATCTCAAATCAAAGTACTCATAAGTACAGAGAGCTGGGCTCATTTGCAGAGTAGAATGAATTTCTTATATGAATCACGTTTATGTTCTGATGAAAAAATTATTTTAAAACTATCAATATAAATTATAAGACACTGACAGTGAGTTTTTAATCCTAATCTGGTACCGCAGCTGAATGTAAACAACAAACAGGCCAGTCTGGTTCCCTCTCCTGCTTTACCTCGTATGTGTAGAGAACTACGGTAACACTGATTATCAAAAATCCTTTCGCTAATGAACTATGTTCTTTGACTTATGAAGTTTTCAAAGTCATTACTACTAATGTTTATTTTATATAGATAAAACTTTGTTTTATTTTTGTTGCTTTATTTATCGACACGATACATGTAGCACAGGTCTACGTCTCTTTGAACAATGGTTTAGGTCGATGTATTATAAGTTGATATAAAGCAAATTTTGTAAATGTGAGCATAGAAATGAAAGATTATACATCATTTTAAATATTTCTTACACAAATCTCAAATCAAAGTACTCATAAGTACAGAGAGCTGGGCTCATTTACAGAGTAGAATGAATTTCTTATATGAATCACGTTTATGTTCTGATGAAAAAATTATTTTAAAACTATCAATATAAATTATAAGACACTGACAGTGAGTTTTTAATCCTAATCTGGTACCGCAGCTGAATGTAAACAACAAACAGGCCAGTCTGGTTCCCTCTCCTGCTTTACCTCGTATGTGTAGAGAACTACGGTAACACTGATTATCAAAAATCCTTTCGCTAATGAATTATGTTCTTTGACTTATGAAGTTTTCAAAGTCATTACTACTAATGTTTATTTTATATAGATAAAACTTTGTTTTATTTTTGTTGCTTTATTTAGCGTTTGTATTAATATCTAAAAAGCGGTTGAGAGTAAGAACTATATTTTTGCACGTAACTTTAAAATGGCGACTATTGGGTTAACATCCTGTCTTGAACAGGATCACATAAACCGGCAATTGCTTTTTGAGCAATAAGCCCGGCTAAAAAGAATTGAAAATAAGTTTCCAAGGGACAATTCAAGTTGCCCTTAATTTTCAACACAGCTGGGTAATTGTAGTAGCCCACAATGCATTGCGGCAAATTCATCAGTGGGTAAAGTAAACAGATAGCTAATGTACATGCAAATTTATTCTGACGTCAGAAAATCTAGTGGCCTCGACCTGTTTAATCAAGTAATAATATGAAATGTCATTTCCACATTGAACAAGTACATTATTTTATTGAATTCATAATAAGACAGCTGCAGAGCATCACACATCTATTTTCATATTTGGATGTATATAAGAAAACTACTTTAAAACTAGACTTTATGCTAAATGTCATAACTTTAACTTGTCTCTTATCTACTTCTCTACTATATGTAGTGTCACCTGCATATTGAATGTATGTCTCCCGGTTGTTGGGGGCCGTTAAAGCATGCATGTTTTACATGCAAACAATTTCTAAATTGAGACAGCTGCAGGCAAATAAGTTAATTTAATATACAAGTATACACCTTTTATCGGATTTGACTATTGATTTCACTTCAGATTTGATTTCTAATTTCGCTAGTAAAAGGGACTTCCCGATATGTAGAATGTTAGTTAGTAGTGCCCCAATGCAACTGAAAGGTTGATAAGTGAAATCATGGCTTCCCACAGGCCTGGGTAGAGTGACAGAAGGAAATTTAGATCAGTGAATTGCAATATCATGCAACATATAACGATATACATACATTCGTATGTACCTGTTTTTCCCTTGAAGTCACAAGATGCTGAAAATTCCAAGGGCGGTTACTGCTGATATCCATTCTCAGGTACGAAGAAATAGGGTTTCCCAACATTAGTTTTAATATTATATATATATATATATATATATATATATATATATATATATATATATATATATATATATATATATATATATATATATATATATATATATATATATATATATATTGGAAATGTTCAGTGAAAGGCTGGTTGCCCCCCCCCCCCCCCCCACTATATACCACAAGTAGTTGATATTAGGGATATGTAGCATTGAATGCAGAAAAGAATTAGTACTGAAAGACGGTGGCATTGAAAAAAGCTTTAACCAACCCCCACCCCACCCCACCCCCACGAAATTGGATTTTTGAATTGGGCAATTATTTTTAATTTTGTTTTAAATTGTTTGTCAAGTTTTTCATGTATAAAGTCACATTTTTTGCTTGCTGCTCCCTCCCCCCCCCCCCCCCCCCCCAACGATGATACGTACGTGGCTGATTCGTATGGTCTTTCACGTGTACGCATACCAAATTACACCATGCTCCCACTTTCTTTTTTTCTCCCTCTCCTCACACACACACACACACACACCCTCTCTCTCTCTCCCCGCTTGTCTATATGCATTAAAAAACCAACAACGTCTTGAATTTTTATAAGCAGGTTTTGTGAAACGAAAGTCATCGTATTAAAATATTTCAAAAATATGCATTATCATAGATATATTTATCTCGCTTTCACTTGCCAAAAATTGTTCTCATGGTATAGAAGTTTTCTGATTCACCCTGGAGTTTCGTTTTTAATTACTGAATCAATTAACCACTCAGGCGAATATAGCTATAGGGGCGTGTCCTGAGGAGGCCGAGGGGTCATTTCAATTCACAAGTACTGTGTGTACTTTATAGTTATTTTAGATCCGCCACTGAGAGTTGATTTAATTTCATGCTTGATTTCATCTCTTGATCTATGACCCATGCCTATAGTACCACTTCCGGTATCGTGAATAGTGTTCGCAAAGCCATTGATCCTGAGCAGTAACTCGCAAATAGTCAGATTGTCCATTATTCCATGAAAGCCAGTAACTGATGAATAAGGTATTTTTTCTTTTGGTAAATTTACAAATATGTGTTTGTATTTAACGCTCATATAACTAAACAGCGTTGAAATGGGCTCAACAGTAAAATTTAGCTTCTTTTGGTAAATTTACAAATATGTGTTTGTGTTTAACGCTCATATAACTAAACAGCGTTGAAATGGGCTCAACAGTAAAATTTAGCGAACAGTGAGATCAGTCTTTTATAAGGCTAAGATTAAGCTGGAATGCCACGCCAACTTTTCATTTTATAGATCTTTGAGTCCTTCTTTTTTAAACAATGGTTTCGGCATTGAAAGGCCAACATTAGCTCTCAATAATTTTACATTATTAAGGTCTTCCGTTTCAGACGGAAGACCTTATAGTGATTCTACTGTTTTTTCTTTTTTATTATTATTTTTTTTCCCTTTTCTCTTTTTGACGATTTCTCAGAGATGACTTGGTGGATTCTCATGAAATTTTCAGGGATGATAGAGAGTTAAAATATCTTTTAAATGCAGTTTACAGTTTTTCAAAATTCACTTCCGGTCGTCAGTTATGTCCGATTTACGCTTTTTTCAAAAAAGTTTTGTCCGAGTCATATCTCAGAAACGGTAAAAGATGAAGACACCAAACTTATAGGAATAATAGATCTTGGTTAGTAGGCAAAACCAATTGGGTTAACATCATCCGCCGTCACTTCCTGTCGTCACAGGAAGTGATCAAAGAAATCGAAAATTTCAACTTTTTATTTTTTGAAACTTTTTTGCATCACATTATAGCATCTTGTTTGTAGTTTCGAAATATATCAGTCTCACTGGAAACAAAAACGACAACTTCCGGTTATAAGAGAAAAACTGCATATTTTCAGTATTTTTCTCTCCCATAAATAATTTTTATGCCTAATGTATTTGAAATGGTTTTTGGATATGTAATTCAGACTGCAAATGTCTACAGTAACGTCAAATATCTTTGTAAAATTTACTTCCGGTCGCGTGATTTCCGGTCCTCAAAATTAGAAGTTATCATAGCTAGATCTCGTAATCGGTAAAAGATAAAGACACCAAACCTATCTAGAGTGATAGATCTTGATAAGTAGGCAAAATTAGTTGTGATAAGATCGTCTGCCGTCACTTCCGGTCGTCACAGGAAGTGATCCAAAAATCGAAATTTTCAACTTTTCTTTTATGAAACTGTTTAAGCCTCACATTAGAGCATCTTATTTGTTGTTTTCAATTATTTCAGTACCACTGGAAACAAAAAGAGACAACTTCCGGTTAAAAGAGGGAAACTACATAATTTGAGTGTTTTTCTTTCCAATAAATATCATTTATTTATGACGTATTTGTAATGATTCTTGGATATGCTATTCAGACTGCAAATGTCTACATTATCGTCAAGAAATTTTTGCAAAACTCACTTCCGGTTGCGTGATTTCCTGTCCTCAAAATGAGAAGTTATCATAGCTAGATCTCGTAAACGTTGAGAGATTAAGACACCAAACTTAATAAAGTGGTTAATCTTGATGAGTTGGCAAAAACAATTAAGATAAGATTGTCTGCCGTCACTTCCGGTCGTCACAGGAAGTGATCAAAGAAATCATGAATTTTAACTTTTCTTTAGGAATACTTCTTGGCATCACACTATTGCATCTTAATTGTTGTTGCGATATATGTCCGTCCCAAAAGAAACAAAAACAGCAACTTCCAGTTATGAGGGAAAAACTTTATTAATTGAGAATCATACTATCCCATAAATATATTTTATAGAATGAGTACTACGAAACTACTTCCTTCAACCTTAAAATGATAAGTTTACAAAGTACCTTTTTTGTTGTCGAACTCAATGGCTCAGTGGTTAGCGTGTCAGACTTTCATTCTGGTTTTGGGATCGAGCCTAGATCGAGGATTCTTCTTTTTTTTTTTGCATTTTGTCCTTTATTTTTTTTTAAATAGAAAAATATCCTTCTTACAGATAATTAAGAAGTCTGAAGAACGGAAGACCTTATTTGTTGCTGTAGCAACAAGAGTATCTAGTTATTATTTTTTCTGTATTTTTTCAAAGAAAATGGAAAAAAAAGTTTATATCCAAATACATAAGTTGTTTTCGAGTTAAAATTTTGCTGTAAATGAATGCATCATATGAATATCTTATAAAATATGTAAAGAAAGGCTGGTTAGATTTTTAATTTTTTATGCGCCCGGATCGGTAGATCAGGGGCGTACATTGTTTTTGTCCTGTCTTTCGAACTTTGTTGACGCCGGACGCATAGTGTTTCACAAACACATCTTGTTTGTTATAAAAATTATTTATTAAGTAAAACGTATTTGTAAATATTTTTTAAAGCTATGAATAAAAACACCATAAAAGTAGTCACATCTAAGTACAACATGTTTGTTAATCATATTTTAAAAATTGAAACGAAAATGAGAGATTTTAGAGAAATTAATTTTTTATACCCTTCGCAAACGAAGTTTGGGAGGGGATATATAGGAATCTCCTTGTCCGTCTGTCCGTCCGTATGTGTAGCTGTCGATCCGTCTGTCTGTATAAACGTCTCCGGTCCAAATCTTTCTTACGGAGGAACTTTAGAATCTACTACTCCACACAAAGTTTGCCCATGGCATAAGTGTGTGTCATGACCTTGACCCAAGGTCATTTGAGGAAGTTCAAGATCACTGG
This sequence comes from Saccostrea cuccullata, assembly GCF_032062105.1. Classification (NCBI taxonomy): domain Eukaryota; kingdom Metazoa; phylum Mollusca; class Bivalvia; order Ostreida; family Ostreidae; genus Saccostrea; species Saccostrea cuccullata. The sequence goes on along the minus strand of NW_026937845.1, from coordinate 34,329 downwards.
AAGAAAAAAATCATAATTCGTGTCCGGTCCATATCTTTATTACGGATAAACTTGGTAGGTTCTAATTTCACACAAAGATTGTACATGACCTAAGCGTGTGTCATGACCTTGACCCAAGGTCATTTGAGGAAGTTCAAGATCACTGGAAGAAAAAAATCATAATTCGTGTCCGGTCCATATCTTTATTATGGATAAACTTGGTAGGTTCTAATTTCACACAAAGATTGTACATGACCTAAGCGTGTGCCATGACCTTGACCCAAGGTCATTTGGGGAAGTTCAAGGTCACTGGAAGAAAAATTTCATATTTTTTGTCGGGTCCATATCTTTCTTATTGATAAATTGGTAGGTTCTAATTTCACACAAACAGTGCTTATGACCTAAGGGTGTCTCTTGACCTTGACCCAAGGTCATTTGAGGAAGTTCAAGGTCACTGGAAAAAAAAATTCATAATTCGTGTCCCGTCAATATCTTCCTTATGGATAAACTTGGTAATTCACATTTCACACAAAGATTGCTCATGACCTAAGGATGTGTCATGACCTTGGGTTATTGTACACTTAATGTCTTCAAAGGAAAACTCTGTGGCGTCATGTCCATGCGGGGATCCAGGGGGGTCGGGGGTTCCGGACCCCTCCCCCCTGAAATTTGCATATATACAAAAACCAAGTAAAAGTGACTTTGGATCCCCCCCTTAGGGAACGGTGACCCCTTGTCAGAAACACAAATGTCTGTAATAACCCCCCCCCCCCCCGACCGATATACATGTTTATTTTTTAGCTCACCTGATCCGAAGAATCAAGTGAGCTTTTCTGATCAAATTTTGTCCGGCGTCCGTCTGTCTCTCCGTCTGTCTGTCTGTAAACTTTTCACATTTTCGACTTCTTCTCAAGAACCGCTGTGCCAATTTCAACCAAACTTGCCACAAAGTATCCTTGGGTAAAGGGGATTCAAGTTTGTTCAAATAAAGGGCCAATTCCTCATTCAAGGGGAGATAATTGAGAATTAGTGAAAATTTGGTGATATGTTTTAAAAATCTTCTCAAGAAACACTGGGCCAAGAAAGATGAAACTCATGGGGAATCATCCTCAGGTAGTGTAGATTCAAGTTTCTTCAAATCATGACCCCTGGGGATAGGGCGGGGCCACAATGGCCGACCAAAGTTTTACATAGAAATATATAGGAAAATTCTTTAAGAATTTTCTCAAGAATAACAAAGCCATGATTGGTCATATTTATATGGAAGCATCCTCAGATAGTATGGATTTAAGTTTGTTCAAATAATGACCCCTGGGGGTAGGGCAGGGCCACAATGGCCAACCAAAGTTTTACATAGAAATATATGGGGAAATTCTTTAAAAATCTTCTTCTCAAGAATAACAAAGCAATGATTGGTCATATTTATATGGGAGCATCCTCAGGTATTGTAGATTCAAGTTTGTTCAAATAATGACCCCCGGGGGTTGTGAGGAGCCACAATGGCTGACCAAAGTTTACATAGAAATATATGGGAAAATTCTTTGAAGATCTTCCTCTCAAGAATAACAAAGCCATTATTGGTCAATATTTATATGGAATTATCCTCAGGTAGTGTAGATTCGAGTCTGTACAAATTGTACCCTCGCCCCTTTAAGGAATGGTTGGGAAACTTTTGGGTTTAAACTTTTCAATTATAAACTAATTTCTGCTTTTATGCTAGCCACAGTGTTCAGGTGAGCGATGTGGCCCATGGGCCTTTTGTTTTATTTTTGACAGGGGTCGACCTCCTCCCCCTGAAAAAAAAACTTCTGTACTCGTGCCTGATGTCCAAACTCTTATTTTGATTTGATCGATTTATCTTGCAGGCAATAATACCACTGTAAGACATGAACGCCCAGTGTAGCATCTTCTCTGAACATTTTTTCAACGACCTGTCATTGGGGATAGCAGCTGTCCAGTGTGGGCACACATTCCATAAAGGATGTCTATCAACATGGCTTAAAAACTCAAAAACCTGTCCAAAATGCCGATGTAGAGTTGATCCGACGCGAGTTATAAATCGTCTCTTTTTTGATGAAGATGCGCATGATGACAACGAAGGTGATGATACTGAAGAATGGAAGTTAAAGACGAAGGTGAAATCTTTGAAGGAAAAACTAAAAACTGTGAAAAAGGAGAGAGATTTATTAGAACTCGAGGTGATATACCTTAAAGAATCTATTACAAAGGAAAGAGAGACATGTTCAAAGATTAAACAAAAGTTTTCACAGTACCAAAACATTGAGAGATTATTGAAGGGTAACATTTTACAAACTTCTTTTGATTTTATAACAGATTTGGTCTTCAATTCTTGCTTGCATTAAAATAAATATTGAATTCCTCTTTTTTATCACATTTTACGTGAATTTTGTTTGTGAAATTGTGTTGGTAAGAATTAACAATTTTGTTGTACACGTGTACATTGACATCATTTTATAGTGTGCATTATCCATTTGCAGAATGTGAAGTTGATATCAAAGAAACCATCCAGGAGTATGACGAGTCCACTAAGGAGGACCTGGCTACATACTGTAGCGTGCTGAAAAGGAAATACGACAAAAACAAATCCGAGAAAAAAAAAGTCAAGTCAGAATTCAAAAAGTTCCGTCAGGCGTGTGAGTAAGAACTGGAAGCCTTCCCTGGACAGCACTGGGAATTCTGTACATAAATACTATTTATATGTTTAAATATTTTTATTAAAGTTTGTTTAAGAATTTTTAGTTCATTCTAAATCAAAGGGTGAAAGACAGGGGGTCATCACAATTGATTTGTCTTCTTTCTATTTGAGCACTCATACACTATATAATAATTAGAAATAGCAAGAAGACAAAACGATAGTGTTTAGCCCTTGGTTGTGAAGAAAGCTTGCATGGTCATTTAATCAATTTCGTTTTATTATTGTTGCATGAATCAAAAATATTATAATTACATGTACTATATTTATGCCCCTATAATTGATGATTCAGCATAAAGTATAGATTTTGCCCTGTCTCTGTTTTTATACCCCACGCAACAAGTTGCGTGAGGTATGATGTTTTTGACTCGTCCATCAGTCAGTCAGTCCTTTTTTTTGTCAGCACAACTCTTCATAAACCACTGCACAGAATTTCGTCAAACTTTGCAGATATTTCGGACAAAATATGTAGATGTGAATATTACCAGGAAAATCTGATTCCTTCATTTTTTCTTGGGAATTTCGGCACTTTTCAACATAGATTTTTGTCCACACCTTGGATATATTACAGAAATGAACATTTTTTCAGCACAACTCCTCATAAACCGCTGCACAGAATTTCGTCAAACTTTGCAGATATTTAGGACACAATGTATAGAGTGCATATTACCAGGAAATTCCAAATCCTTTATAAATTTTTCTGGGAATTTCTGCACTTTTGAACTTAGACTTTTTGGGATATCTTGAATATAGCGATTAATAGTTTGTCAGCTCAACTCCTCATAAACTGCTGCACATACAGTAATTTCATCAAAGAATCTGGGGGGATTATGCAAGTCTTATGCCTACACAAGGGAAGGTAAAATATTGAATTAAAAATTCGTACCACTTTTTTGTTAAATCTGAGAGTTATTTATAAACATCTGCATACAGTAAAGATAAAAAATCATAAAACCTGAATCAAATGACTTAAAAATTGATTGTAATTAACCCAACAAAATGGTAACACGCTTTAATAACCGTGAAAATTATAGACATTGAATGTTAAAACCGTATTTTTTATATAGAGTGCATGGGTCTTCGTACCATTTTTTTGTAAACAAATATTGAAATGGGATGGGAGAATGTATCTCTCACATTTTCAAAAAAATGGTACGAAGACCCACTTTATATTAAAAAAAAGTTAGTTTTTTTACTCAAATTTCGGAACATATTCTTTAAAACTCTAAGTCCAATTGCGTGCTTGCTATACATATAGAACTTATTTAAAGTGTAATGTACATGCATATGCGACTTCGTGGCTCAGTGGCCATAGCTGCAGTGTTAAAGCACCCAGTTATTTGTCGCGAGTGTTCGAATCACGATTTTTTTAAGTTCGGTTTGAAATTTATAGATAAATATATTTTTTCACTGAAAACAAAGTGAAAAAAAGATAGGGCCTAATAAATTTATTTAATAATAATAATAATAATAATACTTTATTTATAGAAGGTAACCCGATTAGTGTGAGCACTAGTCTTCCTCGGGGACCTCTTTATAACACATATACAATGTATATACACAATAAATACAAATCACAATAAGGAGATAATAAAAATTGGACAGTATGTTATGTTATCAATAAATAGAGAAATAAAACATCAACATCTCAGCATAGAGAGAGAGAAAAAAAATCACATAGAACCATTGCGTTTCACAAGCAGAAAATTTTCAACACTTTTTTAAAATATGTATTGTAAGGGATTGGGAATTCCTGATACTTATTGGCAGATCATTCCAGATAATAACCCCTGAATATTGTAAAGAATTTTAAATAAGTTAGTCAAGTTTTATATTTTGGTTATCGAAGTTCGGAGTTTGTTTCTGAGCGTAAAGTGTATGATCCAGAGCTTTGAAATTCAAAGATTGTGCATATAATCCGGAGACATACCATTAAATATTTTGAACATTTACGGTCAATTAATATGTTTCCTATAATAAACAAGTTTTCAAGATACTGAGTATATAACTTTTTGAGTGCATTCAGTTCAAGACTACATTGCACAATTGAAATGTAAACAATCATGGGTAGACCAGCACGGTATGGCTGTTCCGTATCCAAAAACAGTTAAAAGGAAAACTGAAGCGTACCATCTCCCAACCCCTGAAAATATATTCGATAGAACAATTAACACGCAGTATGAAAAGCATATGACATGTTAAAAATACTTTAACGATAACAGCAAGATTTAAAAATGTAGATATTGTCATTTGGACAGTGCTTTACAAATTTAAATGTATGTAAATCGTACGACTATTCCGATATGCTTACACTTTTACAGAGCAACAAAAATCCCTGTGGGCATATGACTCGCCTAATCCCCCCAGATTCTTTGCAGATATCAACGGGAAATTCGATTCCTTTATTTTACCGGGATTTTCAGCACTTGAGATTTGGGAGAGCGTGGGGTATGTGAGCTTGCTCACTTTTTCTTTTATTACAGTATATCCCCCGCTTGAAAAGCAGGAGGGTAATATAGTAAACGGTATGTCCGACCGTCTGTCTGTCTGTAAGTCCGTCAATCTGTCTATTGCGCTTTGGGATATCCATCTCTTATATCCGCTGCTCCTAGCTCTCAAACCACTGCATGAAATGTGATGAAAGAAGGATGTGGAGATAACGAACAGTATTCAATCTCAAAGTCCATTAAACAATATACAAAACAAGAGCAGGGCAAACACGGACCTCCGAAACATCAGAGGTGGGATCAGGTGCCATGGAGGATTGAGCATCCCTTGCCGACCGGTCACACCCGCCGTGTGGAATCTTTATTACATATTGCTATTGTGCATCTCCAATTTTACTTTTTTATCCGACCCATATTTTTGGTTTCCCACAGGAAAACATAAACACTGCCATTTTATACATATGGGAGGCGGGGGTATCATTAAGTGAGCTCATTGCTCACAGAACCTCTAGTTTCTTTAAAATCGTAACCTTACCATAACTATTCATAGATTGGATCTATAACTTCCATATTTCCTGTGTATTCTTGCGACAAGACCAACATACTTGCCCTTGGAGTTTGAAACACTTTTGAAGATTTACCTTCGTTGAGCCTTTCCCATAAATCTTCATGGGTTGGAGATTCATGTATGGCTTAAGGCTTTTGAAAAGACAAATCATATTTGAGCTTGTATAGTTTGACCTACCTTATAATCCCTATTTACCCCCTCTGCCGGGCGGTTAATAGGGATTATACGGTAGTTTTTTTTTAGAAAAATTATCAAACTTTAATTTAAACCCTGTTCTGCTCTTTTGAAGTTGATGCTCAGGGTTTCATACTTCAATGGTGTATTTATTGTGACAGGATATTTCCTTGGATATAAATATTTTATGCCCCCGTAAAAGAATTTTCTGGGGTATATAGTTTTAGTCGTGTCTGTCTGTCTCTTTGTCTGTTAAACCATAACTTTTGATTTAAGGAATCACTGTCTAGTTTTGAGGGTATGCCAGGGCATCAACAATAGTGGGAAACATGGGATAGCCCGTTATGCTAAAATTATCCCTTGTTTCCCACTATTGTTGATGTCCCTGGCATACTCTCAAAACTAGACAGTGATTCCTTATATTTCCATTTTTACTTGAAATAACCATCTTAAAATAAATCGAAATACCGTCTAATTGAATGGATTTGAAATGCACAAGGCCCCATGACTATTTTAAATTTGACTATAAAAAATAGTCCAAAAAAAACACGAAACAAATTTATTGATTATTTAGTTACCGTATAGTCAATTATCAACATTTATAAAATAAACAACAAAAGAATTTTAAATTATAATCAAAGAAATCTTGTTAACTTTAATTATATATGTGACCTAGATTTAGATTGTCGGAAGCACGAACATTATAGGCACTATGTCACTTCTCCGCCGCCATATTGAATGCAATATTGCAGTTGATGAAACAGGACTGGGTCTATGGGGCGCCGTTTTAATATTTTTAATGTATTTTCTGATATCAAAAAATCATTTACTGATATCAGAAAATATATTTTTTGATATTAGAAAATAAACAAGAATTCAAATTTTTGATATCAGAAAATCATTTTTTGATATCAAGAATTTGATTTTCTGATATCAAGAAATCATTTTCTGATATCATAAAATCTTCTGGATTTTATGATATCAAAAAATGTAATTTTTGATATAAAAAATTCGAATTCTTGATATAAAAAAATGTTAGTCATTTTCTGATATCAAAAATTCGATTTTCTGATATCAAGAAATCATTTTCTGATATCAAAAATCGATTTTCTGATATCAGAAAATGATTTTTTGATATCAGAAATTCAAATTGATTTCTTGATATCACAAAATATATTTTTTGATATCAGAAAATAAATAAAATGACTAAGAATCTTCACATAAATAATGAATACTCCTTTGATCTGAAAAAAAAACTGCCACTCTTCGGTGCCAGATTTGCTTTCTACTAAAATTTGTTAAATTAAATAAGATTCTTATTAAATAATAATATTTTTTTAATAAAAGAATTTAATAAGTGTTTTTGATATTTTTGGTCATATTTATTTGCATGGAATTCAAATATATTATTTTTAAATTTTTTCTGGGATAAATCCGAGTAAATAATCCATGTTTCATTGTTTGGGGATCGGGTTCGGGCTACAACAAATGTTTAGAAAACGGTGTGTAATCGTTCAGAGACATATAAAAGATCTCTTATATGTCTCTGATTCGTTAACCACATGTCTAGACATTCAAGTGTAAAACATATAGAAATCGTTGTTTATCAGCAACAATCTAGATGCGCTGTAGGTCGGGCTTAGACTGAGAAATTCTCTGTAATCCCTATTAACAGCAGCTATTAGCTTTTCCAATTGCATATTTCATTATTTGTAAATATGTAAATTGATGTAACATCAGAGCTGACCAGCAAGTACTCGTTGTGTGGTATTCAAGGTGAAGGCGGAGTTATCCGTTATGTTTGTGCTTAAGTTGAGTGTGTGCACAATAAATACTTAAAATATAGTCAATAGTGCAAAAGAAGGACGGCATCCTTATATAACAAGACAGGTCTTAAACTTATTAGAAACCTGTACACAAAGACGACGGCATCCTAACATATCCATACATGCCCTTAACTTGTTTGAACCCAACAAAGTTCGCAACAATTTGTTTGGCGGGAAGCTGAAAGTTCATAACGGGGATCATTCATTAAATCGTTCGTAATTTTACTTGGTTCTTATCTTCTGATATCAAAAAATCGATTTTGTGATATCAGAAAATACAAATCATTTTTAGCTCACCTCAACGAAGTTGGGGGAGCTTATGTAATACCCTCGGCGTCGGTGTCGGCGTCGGCGTCCCAGGTTAAGGTTAAGTTTTTTGGAGCAGTTTTCTTTTTAAGTACTTCTATGTCCTATATTGATTAGACATGCATGGAAGATGGTTTTAGTGTGTTTTATTGTACCAGTCAAAGTTTCAGATGCTGCAATTTCAGCAAAGGAATGACCAAGTTAATGTTTTTGGAGCAGATTAACATTTTTGGTGCAGTTTTTGGTGTAGGTTTCATTTCCAAGTAACTATAAGCCCTATGTTGACCAAACTTGCATGGATGATACATCTAAGGATGCATACTACCAGGCTTGCTTCGGATGCTGAATCTGACCTACTTTTTACAGTTGAGTGAACAGGTTAAAGTTTTTGGTGCCGGTTTCATTTCCAAGTAACTATAAGCCCTATGTTGACCAAACTTGCATGGATGATACATCTACGGATGCATACTACCGGGCTTGCTTCGGATGCTGAATCTGACCTACATTTTATGGTTGAGTGAACAGATTAAAGTTTTTAGTGCAGGTTTCATTTCCAAGTAACTATAAGCCCTATGTTGACAAAACTTGCATGGATGATATATCTAAGGATGCATACTACCGGGCTTGCTTCGGATGCTGAATCTGACCCACATTTTCCGGTTGAGTGAACAAGTTAAAGTTTTTGATGCAGGTTTCATTTCCAAGTAACTATAAGCCCTATGTTGACCAAACTTGCATGGATGATACATGTAAGGATGCATACTATCAGGCTTGCTTCGGATGCTGAATCTGACCTACATTTTATGGTTGAGTGAACATGTTAAAGTTTTTGGTGCAGGTTTCATTTCCAAGTAACTATAAGCCCTATGTTGACCAAACTTGCATGGATGATATATCTAAGGATGCATACTACCGGGCTTGCTTCGGATGCTGAATCTGACCTACATTTTCCGGTTGAGTGAACAAGTTAAAGTATTTGGTGCAGGTTTCATTTCCAAGTAACTATAAGCCCTATGTTGACCAAACTAGCATGGATGATACATATAAGGATGTATGCTACCAGGCTTGCTTCGGATGCTGTATCTGACCTACTTTTTCTAGTTGAGTTAATAGGTTAAAGTTTTTGGTGCATGATTCATTTCCAAGTAACTATGAGTTCTTTAATGACCAAACTTGCATGGATGATACATATTAGGATGCATACTACCGGGCTTGCTTCGGATGCTGAATCTGACCTACTTTTTGCTGATGAGTGAAAATGTTAGTTTTTGATGCATATTTCATTTCCAATTAACTATGAGCCCTTTAATGAGCAAACATGCATGGATGATACATCTTAGGATGCACACTAATGGACTTGCTTCGATGCTGAATTCGACATACATTTTCAGATAATAGACAAGGTAAAAAATATAGGTGCAGGTCTATTACCAAAAAACTATAAGGCTTATATAACATTGTATAAACCAAACTTGCACAAATGTTGCATCAAGAGATGAAAACTCTCAAATTTGCTTCAGTTGCTGGATTTTAATTACATTTTCATGAAGAAAAACTGGTTTAAATTTTTTATGTAGGTCTATTTCAAAATCAGATTAAAATTGCTTAAATATTTTCATTTTTGGAATGTACACTTCTTGTTGGTTAATTGTGTGACTTTGCCTTACTTGAAGACAACATTCGTTGATGTGAGCTCTGTAATCTCTGATTACCTATGTTTTGATATCAAAAAATCATTTTCAGATATCAAAAATTAGAATTCTTGATATCAAAAAATGATTTTCTGATATCAGAAATTCGATTTTTTGATATCAAAAAATCGTGTTTATTTTCTGATATCAAAAAATCGAATTTTTGATATCAGAAAATATATTTCTTGATATAAAAAATTCTTCATTCTTTTTTGATATCAAAAAATGATTTTTTGATATCAAAAATTCGATCTTTTGATATCAGAAAATAATTTTCTGATATCAGGAATTTAAATTTTTGATATCAAAAAATCTTGTTTATTTTCTGATATCAGAAAATGATTTTTTTATATCATAAAATCGAATTTCTGATATCAGAAAACAATTTTTTGATATCAAGAATTCAAATTTTTGATATCAGAAAATCATTTTCTGATATCAAAAAATCTATATTTTGATATCAAAAAATCTATTTTTTGATATCAAGAATTATTTTTTGATATCAAAAAATATTTTTTGATATCAAGAATTCGAATTATTGATATCAATAATTTCTTTTTTGATATCAGAAAATACCTCAAAAATATTAAAACGGCGCCTCATATGGGTCTGCATGGTCAGGAAACCGATTTGTATGGATGTTAAAATAACAGAAGAAGTTGAGTTGCTTAAGAAGTCGGATGGTAATGACTGAAGGACGATGTCTGTATCAGATGATGTAGTACGTGCAGATCCATGTGGCAATGTCAATTTCTCCACGTGGCTGTTTAACCATGTTTACGGAAGTGGAGTTCTGGGTCTCGCGAGGCCTCAGTGATAGTGGACAGCTTTGCGATAGTGACTTGCTTTCGAGCCGAAAATACATTATTTATTTTGTTTGTTAAAAAGATATATCATATCAAATTACTTAGTAAACAATTAAACAAAACATCTATTTTTTCTCTTTTGTATATTTATACGCCAGTGATATACATGCAGGTTGACACCTGACCTTTCAGTAATAGAGAAATATACATACCACAGGGTATTACCATGAAATTAACAAGAATCGCTTTTGTAGTGTTTATCATAGAGAAAACAATTGGAAATGGAAATATTTAGTGGAGACGTAACGTCAGGAATTGCTACTCAACGTTGTAACGTCAAAACGACGTCAATATGAATTTTTTTTACGTGCAGTGTTTAAATATAATCTTAAAGAATTACATTTTATCCCACTGAAGTAATTATTAATAGTAATTTGTTGACAGAACCTTGGGTAAATATCTATACTTTTTCGATAAAGCAGATCATCAAAACAAATTACGCTGTATTTTAAATTCATCAGCCTATCATTGTTTTCTCTCTTGCATATGAAAAGAAAATTCTGCACTTGCATGGATTTTTAAACAATAAAATGCTTTCTTTTTTTGTTATTACTGGAATTAACGGAAGCAGCTGTTGCAGAAAAATGCTATGTAAATTTTTTTCTGCAATAGCTGCGACCGTTAATTCCAGTAATAACAAAAAAAGAAAGCATTTTATTGTTTATATTTATATCTGTATTAATGATGCGAACGTCTTTATACGTTTCATTGATGGAACAGCCACTGATTAAGAAATCTGTACAGGCGACATGCCGACTGTAGTCCATGCAGTAATTAACGCAATGGGGTTTCTTAAGAAATAAGGGAGAAAATATTCAGTGGATGTAAATATAAAATTGTAACTACATTTGTGTGCGATAATCGTTTTAATATGGTGAACATTTAAAAAATAATTAACAAAAAAACAATTTAAGGATACAGAGGGGTGATAACCGAAGATTACCATGCTAAATATGAAGGGTACAATATGCAAACGTATTATACTAGGAAATGCACATTGACGTTTGTCCCAAATCGTGCATTCTTATAACGTTAGACGTCATTTTAAGTAGCTGGGGACATTTCCACAAGACATTTCGATTCTTTAGTAATTTTGTTATTAATCGGTAAGATCTGATGAAACCTGTGTGTATCAAAAGTAATTTCTCAGTACTTTCCACTGATATAAATCTTAATAAATATTGCCTCCTGAATTCGGAATAAATCAATAAGCTATTAACTGATATATATTTGACATGGCATCATTTATGAAGCGGGACATATTTCCAAGACACGGATTATGTTTGATTAAATATACCTTTGCGCATGGAAAATTTTCATTATCTTTTTGGAACAAGTTGTTGCTTTAAAGTACTCATTGTATATTAATTCAAATTTGTAAATTTTACCGACAAAATTTTCTTTTTTCACCCTGGAAAATGCGTTACACTAAATTTTCATTGAATATGGGACATCTTAAAGGACTTTTATTTCAAAGAATTTGGGTATGTATTTTCTTAACAGAGGTTGTCAACAAACATATATTATATCTAAATATGATGTAAGAAAACAATCACATAAAATATCAAAGAAATGCGAGAAGATTTTTCAATTTTTTTCTAGAATAAACTCTGTTAAAGGTATTTTTCTGTTACAACGGGACAAGACGAAAATTGACGTTATTCCGAAATATAGTAGTCTGTCAATGTGTGCATACCTTGTGATAATACTTCTTTTGGTTACAACATTATTGGTGAGAAAAAAATCCTTTATCTTCATATATAACACTACATGTTTATTATCGGCCGCAGCAGCGGCCGATCTATTTGTGATTGTGTTAGAAAGTATGGAATCCTATCGCACCATCGCATCATCGCTATCGTGCCATCGCGTCATCGCATTATCGCTTCATCGCACCATCGCATCATCGTCATCGCGCTATCGCGCCATCGCATCATCGTCATCGCACTATCGCACCATCGCTTCATCGTTATCGCTTCATCGCTCCATCGTCATCGCATTATCGCCTCATCGCACCATTGACTCAAATCTCGATGGTGCGATGATGCGATAGTAAACTGCGTGGCCCTATCCGGATTCCATAAGAAAGTGACTATTTTAGTACACATGGGGAAATGAGACGTTATTTTTCATTAGTCCAGGAAAATATTTCTCAAATGATGACAAGTAAAAATCATGAGTAAAATATTTTAAAATGTTGCTTTTAATTTAGTATTAATTGCCGCTACTGTGTTTCAATTTAATTATCATTTCTCATCAGATAATTGATAATTTATTGTTATGTAAAAAGTGTTTACAATAAATACTCCCCAGCTTGGGAGTGTATAAGATATGAAAGGAAATCGTCATGATTTTCCGGATAGTAATGACGAGTAAAAGTGCATGGTGAATAAAAATTATTTAAAAAAATTCAACCGGTTAAAAATGTTTTAAACTTGCTCTACAGCTGAAAATGATACAAAGACATTTTTCTACATTTTGCACAGCGCCTTGCAGCATAGCCATGGGCATTATCACGTGACCAAGATCCAGGGTATCAGCACGCGGTTCATCTTGAGAGACCTACATCTTCTTTTTGATGACAATAAATTCTTATCATTTATCGCTGACCTTTTTAACTAACATCGATGAATCTATTTATAAGTAAAATTTTAATGCTGTTATATGTCTATTTGTTTTAATTTTATTTAATTATTTATTTTGCTTTGAAGACAGCCTAAAATAAAAATGATTCAACTATTTCACTTTTGAATATCTTGACGCGCTTTCCTTGCATGGACACTTTGAAAATTGTGAAAGAAATTTCTTTAATGCTACATGTAAATTTTTTTTGCGGCCGATTTGATGCTTTGCATCAATTTAACTTGTTATGAAGCCTGTACTGCAAATATAAGCTGAAAATGGATTAAGCGTATTATTTCCTATTAGTACATGTAGAATTCCTGACGTTACGTCGGAGCTATGACTTTCATATTTCAAGGGTGCTAATGTTCGTCATCACCAGGATAACGTCAGTAAAAACAATCCGGGATTTTCCATCGCTTCGTTAATTTTATTCGATAAGTGAGTGAAATTTTTTCACAGGGACAAAAACTTACCAAATGTTTCATTCCTACGGCCTTTTCTTATCCGCTGACACTGTAGAAACTTTCGAACAAGCAGTCTTTTCTGAGATCATGTCGCATTTATTCAAATCAGTGCAAAGGTAACGATGACATACATACCCACACACAAACTATGTTTATCGACTGTAAACTGTAGTTTACAAACCATGAGCTATTAGTTTACAATTCGTTAGCTATAGTTTTCGTGCATCTCTAAAACTATATTTAACGGTTGTTAACTATAGTTTACGAATGTTAGTAGTATAAACCGTCCCGCTAGGACCGCATTCTGATTGGCTGAGAGAAATCACGTGATCAGTTTTGATTGGTGGAGGGGATAGGTGGGTCAACTGAGTGCAGCCCCTGGGGGAAAGGGGGGGCAAGGGAGTGCAGCCCCTGGGGGATAGGGGGGTCAACTGAGTGCAGTCCTAACCCAAACTAACCCTCCCCCCTAGCCGTAACTAACCCTAACCCTAACCCCCCTAGCCCTAACTAACCCTAACCCTAACCCCCCCTAGCCCTAACTAGCCCTAACCCCCTAGCCATAACTAACCCTATCCCCCTTAGCCCCCTCTAACCCTAACCCCTTTTTAACCCTAACCTAACCTATCCCCTAAATACGGAGTTGTTTACACTGTGTTTACATTGGTACGTTGGTACTACGTTTTGTTTATGCTAACTATACAGGTAAATGCACCGTGTGCAAAAAACATTACAAGAATGTCATTATGACGTCACGCTTCACAGTCTAGACAGCTTAACCAGTTCAAACTGGTTTTTTACTGAAAAAGACAAATAACAAAAACCTGGATTTTTTACTGAAAACAATAACAAATAACACACACAAGACAGATTATAACAAGAATCAATACGTTTTACCTGCGTTTTTATACCTGTTTGCATCAACTGTAAAGAACCGTGTGCAAAAAATTAGAGTCGTGTGCAAAAGAAATATACCTTTTACCTGTGTTTCCTTATATTCCTCTTGCATCATCTATAAAGTGCTGTGTGCAAAAAGTACGATAAAACTTACCTATGCATTGTGACGTCATCCATGTCAGCGAGCTACCCTATGCATTATGACGTCATACACTTGTAAAATTAAAGTTTCATTTTCACTTTTGTTTCTAAGAAGTCAACATAGATTTTCAAAAAATGTAGGACTATCTTTTGTTTTTCCTCTCTTTTACTTTGATGATTGTTATGTTATGAAGCTTTTCTTGTATAAAGCTCAATTTCTCTATCACCACGGAAGTAAACATCCTGATGCATTCTTGTCATGTGAATGTTGAGAGCGTGTTCATTTTTGAAATCTCCTTTCTGACAGATATATTCTACAGGTAAGTTTGTCTTATTTTTGTTTACATTTCCTATGAAGGTCATCTTTGCATTTAACCATGATTTATATGTAAAGTTCTATTTTGAATTTAAATACTGTATTTATCCTCATTTCATGTGATTTACAGTTATATAACCTGCATGTAACTCAAAATACATTTAATATTTTTATGATAGGTCATTCTATGATTGAATTTCAATCAGAAAAATATTCACTAAATTTTGATAAAATACATGGTATCTTTTTACATTTCTATCCCTTTTGTCTGTAAATTATTGCTTTACTTACATTGTAAAATGAGGTTAAATGTGTATCACTGTATTGTATGATTTTTTTCAGGATCAGCTGAGATGTTATTTCACTGGATTATTTAATGGATAGGCTTATTGGGCATATAGTTGGATATCTCTGGTGAGTTTGTCTTTTTTTAATTGTTTACATTCCCTATGAAGGTCATCTTTGCATTTAAGCATGATTATATGGTTAATTTAATTACTGTGCAATACTTATGTGATCTGTTGTCTCTAACTTACATTCATATAAATCATGATATAATTTCATAATTCATTATGTTTGTTACCCATGGAATTCAGACTTACTAAATGGTGATCAAAGAGATATTAATTAGGAATCTAATAAGAGAAAAGGAGGAATTTACAAAAGATTAATCCTAAGTCATTTACTTTTTGTTTTGATTCTAAATATGTGTGATATATGCTATACATATATTTTCATTTTCACTTTTGTTTCTTGGTAATGAGCTTTTCAAAAAAAAATGAAGGACTACATGTTGTACTGTGATGATGCTTTAAAAAAAAAATAAAATATGTATTTTTCTGTATGCATTACTGATAGCTATTAAACCAAAATTGAATCTGCTGTTAATAAAAAGTCTTTTAGTGTCTAAATAATTAATTTAATAATCATTTTATTTGTGATATTAATACATTAGTTGTGCTTGTATATCATCTATAAATAACATGATGAACTTTTCTCATCTCGAGTTAATGTTAAAAACAATTTGTTTTGAGTCTAAACAAAAATATTTTCATGATCTTTTTTGACATTGTACATGTTGTATTTAAACATGCATTGTTTCATGCAGTACTCTGTCATATTTAAAAAATGCTTTTATTTCTACAGTCATCAACATGAAATGTATGACTTCATCTTTATACAGTCGGGTTCGGGTTCAGCGGCCATGGCGAATCTCGGCAAGATTTTACCCCAGTGAAAAAAGACTTGTAATCCACCGTGTAGGTCTTTTAAAGTTGTTTCACATTGTTTATGATTGTGATTATGTTACCACTCACCTATATGTTTAATGTCGGCTATGCTAAATAGCCCATTTCTGTGAAATTTGAGATAATGTTTTGTCATGTGCTTAAAGTATGGCCTGCTATTCATGTCATCATTTAAAGTCTATCCTAAATAAACCTGTCTTAAAAAATACATTTTACAAATGACATTTAATATGATAAGAGTATAGAAATCCATATATATAAGAGATATTATTTTACATTACATTTATAAGAGGCATTGTCTCATGTAATTTAAATCATAATAACAAAATGGGTTTTATTTTCTATACAGTCCTCAACCTGGAAGATATGTTTTGTTCCTAACCATCTATAATCCATTCTCTATGAAGTGAAGCCTGGCTGCTGGTCTTCTTTTGGAAATACACAGTTTGTCAATCAACATACAAACACACAAACTTGAAGGTAAAGTTTCAATGAGATACAATTGTAACTTTTATTTATTTATTTATTTATTTTTTGTTACATATGCATGTTTATATTTTGGAATTGATAAGTAAATGATATATGATTTTTTAAATAAAGGGGGTTTGGTGGTCATGGTCATGTTTAAACCATATTGATATCCTTCACAAGAAAAGGCATAAAAATTCATGATCAAATTTTAAAACTAAAATGTATGAAGTTTTTCTGTGCCAAATGATAGTTAACAGCTAAAGATAGCATATCTGTGGAATAAGTTAAATATGGCTAATTTGTTAACCCCCAGCTTCCTTAATAGCATAGTTGGTAAAGATAGCAAGTTTTGACTTCAATTGCTGATGAATTCCCAATTTTTCATTTAATATTAACATTATATCACAGGGAAAGAATACTATAATGTGGCCCATCAGGATGACCAGAAAAGAAATCTGAATGACCCTCTTGATTATGCATAAAGACTGTAACCATATAACTGATGTAAGATGATCTGATTGTGTGGAATTAAAATTTCCTGGTGTTTCTACTACCCAAGATCTTCTTATGAGTGCATGGGACTGCTGTAAACCTTCTGTTAAAGCACACCTTGGAGCATGACACTTTATTCATTTAAGGTACTTTCAATATCATTTCTATGAGTTTGTGTTCTTTCTTTTTAATAATCTAGTGTTATAGCTCCTTTAACCTCATTAATATGTATGCTTCGAAAATCTTAGATCTGTCTGTATAGTTTCTTCACCTCTTTGAACACAAATACCCTGATTCAAACTTTTGAGGTAAACATCATAGAGACATCATAGATGATTATCAGAGTGTGTATCACAATCTTGACCATAAGGTCAATTTAAAATGGTCTAAGGCACAACAAATGAAAGTGAAAACTTTTTTTTTATTAGAATACATAATTATGTAATAAACAAATACTGGAAAAGTTACTCTCATAATAAGCCTTAATGTCCTCCAAGAGTTCAGTTTGGACTTCCTCCATTAATCCTTATATCTTGTAATCCTTGTATCTCCAATGGTTTTGTGGTCTAAAAATCATGTGTCTTTAACAATCTTTTTTTTCTGACAACTGTTTTCTCTTATCATCTATAAACTTGACTTCTTCTCTAGTCAAAGGTCTTTCAGGGTAATCCAAGTAATTCTTACCCTCTTTTGGTAATAAATGGTTATATTCTTCATTTGCTTCTTCTGCAATCAAGGGTCTTTCTATGTAATCTCTGACAACATTAGGATCACCCTTTTCTGGACATAATTGGTTATATTCTTCTTGAGAAATGATCTCAGTAGTGCCATCTTTTTTTATTTTAACTGGTATACCTCTGTCTACATCTTTCTCTGAAAGAATTCTCTCTCCAAACTGAATTTTACTTATTCCTTTACTCTTTTCTTTACTAGAGGTGTTACCCATGGTTAATATGAAAAGTCAAAATCTTATGTTACAACTTGTATTTATACCCTTTTTGTCTATATTTAGAATTCCATCAAGCTTATATTGCATTACAATTTTTCTTTTTTCAACTAAGACATTATTTTTTTTATTTTTTCAGGATTCTCTTGTGAGGGCTTATGGAAATGATCTATGTCTACTCTTAGAATGGTGAAAGACTATCAGATTATGCAAAGATTAACAGAATATCCTCTCTTGGAACACTGAAACAAGAAAACCGAACTTAAGAGGATGAAGGATTTAAGAAGCACATAGATAAATATGATTTCCAGCGAATTTATCCAGTACAATCATAGACTGGTTTACGGGATTACAAAGAAAGGACTCCCTTGGGTGTTGGGTGAGGCTAACTTTACACCATACTTTTTTTCTTCTTTTGTCTTCACCATCCCTTATAACAGAAATTCTTCAAAATTGCATGAGGAATTTCATGGGTTTAACTTATGATAAGAGCGTTCCTTAGGTTAACAAGTGTATGGATGATAGCTAATGCTGAATCATTATATTTTGATATTTATGGATATTCAAGAATGTATGATATTGAAATTCTAAATATGTATAGGTCAGGCAGTTTGTCTTTGAATTCAGTTGGAAATTTTGATCATCACAAATTATATTTGACTGTATTAAAAGCAGTAATTCTAGATAAACATTAAGAAGATTACACAAACACTGTAATTTCAACACTTTGGTTTTACAAATACGAAAAGTTTGAATTACTAAAGACTAATTGTAATGACATAAAAGACGAGACTTATAAGATAAATATTAAAATACTCAGTCCTCAAGATTGAAAGTTTTTAAAGATTGAAAGTCTGAATGTTTTTAAGATTGAAATCCTAAAAGGCTGAAAGCCTAAAAGTCTGAAAGTCTGAATCTCAAGATTTAATATACATATTGTGTTTTGAAGGATTGAAAGTCAGTATATGATTTGCTTGTAAAACTCTCTAAAATGAAGGAGCACATTCAGTGACATATTATAGAAAGAGTCTGAGATTTTATACCTAATTCCTTACAAATAAAGAATATCACTATGAGATCCTTATAATGAAATTTTACTGTAGCAGGAATACATTGACCTTTAACCTGAAAAGTCAAAAGAGATGTTAAGATATTCATGGAAAACAATGGTATAGCAAAAAGTGTGCTGATCTTTAACCTGAAAATCAAAATATATGAAGTTTGTTTAATTTACCTATCCATGAAGTTTGATGAATATTAACTAAACAATTAAATTTAGCAGAGGTACACATCTCTTTGACCTTTTGACTAAAAACTTATTAAGGTCATTTATTTACCTTTGTTTGACTTTGATGAGTATCTTATATGTTGGATATATTAGCAAGACACAATCTAATCTGAGTAAAGAGGAAACCTGGAAAAGCTTTCATCCCTTTGTATGAACAAATTAATTGATGTCATGTTGATATCTTAACCAGAATATCAGAACAATCTGATGATTCTAAAATAAAGTTCTCACTATACTAGTTAGAAACCATTGCTCTACCTGTCAAACACAAAAATATGAATGTCAACTTAAAAAAGCAAGTAGGGTTCCTTTTCTTCAAAAGGTAAAATTTTGATGGATTGGGTGATTCTATGTTACTTCATGCCTAATAAAGAAATTTTTTCCTCCATTTTGACTGTATGGATTAAGAACTAATTATATAATTGAATCAAACTTATTTCTTTCATGTCATTCTTAATGTCATAGTAACCATCATTCATATTATGTACAAGTCTCAATCCTAATAGATGAATCCACATTTTGTTTTTATTTCACATCCCTTGGCAACCATATTTGAGGGAAACTCAAAATTATCTGTTCATGTCATTTTCTGGTGTATACCTTCATCATTTGACATAATTTATTTACTTCTTGTATTTTGATTTCCTAAATCAGAGCTATTCATACATAGAAAGAAAACAAAAAAAATGAATACAGTGAATTTATTGCAATACCTACATGTTTGATACATAAAAAAGATATATTTTTTTCATTCCTTTTTTGACCTTTGGATTGATCCTGAATTGAGATAACCATTTACTTTTTGGCAAGTGTAAACTATATACTGCATGACTAAACATGATTTGTATATTGAAATTTGAAATGGTTTCTTTAATGCTTAAATCAAAATACTCCAACTGTCTTAGTGAGAATTATGCTCAATTATCCTCTTTAGGGAGAGGGCTCAAATAGGCTTTGCCTGCTGCCCATGTCATTCACTTATGTGAATAAAATTTGTATAAATTAATTATTATTATTAAACTTTGTGAAATATTCCCAATTTCCAATGCTTCTTATTTACATTAAGTAACTGACTCAAATTAAATTGTTTGTTTTCTCATTTATTTTATAGGAAATAACATGCTGACAGTGAATCTAATCATTTTTTTAAAAAGTGGTTAAAGTAATGTTTACAATAGACTTAAAATGCTTAAATGCAAGTTTATTTCATACAGAAATACCTTAATTGTATAGACTGAATTTACTTATAGATTAAATATATAAAAGAACCCCTTATTAATTGTAAAAACCATTTTTCAAACCTGATTTTCTTGTTTATTCTCTCATATATTACCTAATTTGAGTATTCTCAAATTATTGATTACATAAGCAAACAAATTTAAGACAAAACCTCAATATATGCTGAATACCCAGGAATGAAATCTTTCAAACTTAAAAAAAAATTCTATACTTTTGAATGAAAATTTCAAAATCTAGAGGAGTCTTCCCAATACCTATCTATTTATGACTGAATATATGTAAATCACCAGAGTTGCTGTACTGCACCATTTGAATAAAAGTCATATCCACATTCCTGCCTTTTTTTCTAAACCTTATTTCAAAACATAAATTATTTCAATCAGTCTTTATCTACGCAGTGATTATAAGATTTTTACAGAATTCTAAAGTATTACATAGTAATAGTCTTTAAACAACCTTGAACATAGTGCATATGATTTACATTTCAATTCTTTCCAAAGAATATGCTATGCCACCCAATAAAGCTAAAATAAAGTCTCTAGGTTATCACAAAATGTTAAAAGTCACAACAACTAAATTTTACCCAGGAGAAAAATGATCCAAAAATCTATAGATCATCTCAGAATCTTTCTTTTCTTATGATGTGAAGTTTGCAGGTTACAAATTATTGTCAAAGGTAGTTATCTCAATAATCTCATGCTTTGACCCTGACAAAGTGTCTTATAAAACTAAGTGTATTACTCTAACCTGTACTGTGTAATAAGCATGAAGTCTATGGGATGATAGAAATATTCAAGATATTATTACATCTTTATGGGGGTCCTATTGAGACCTATTAAATTCAAAATAGGACACACACATACACAAACAAATTTTTTTTTAAAGTTCCAGGAAGGTAATAATTACACCAAATCTAGCTTTAAAACATCTGTGTAATTTGTTAGGGGTTGTAGAAATAAGATGAAAAAATAAAAGGTTTAAATGTATACTTCTCATACATAACAACTATCTTCAATATGAATTAGTAAAAATAAAAGTCAAATTTAGATACTTTGAAGTCTGGGAATTATTTTTTAAAGATCTCATATACTATCAGAAAATCACAATATCAATTCTAGGATTTGATTAGACATCAGTTTGTTATAAGACTGCAATTTATCTATTGTTGTGTATGACAGAATATGAAAGAGATGAAGGGGAGAGCTTTTGACTTTTTTTTCCTTCAGCATAGTTTAAAATATATATTATACAGGTCTTTATCTATGTAGTGAATATAGGATTTTTACAGAAACCCAAGGTATTACATAGTAATGGTCATATAAACAGCTTTGAACATTGTACATTTGATTAACATTTCATTCCTTTCCTAAGAATTTGCACCTAATTTTTATAAAGTCTATAAGTTATTACACAATGTTTAAGTTATTGCATTACAGGACTCAAATCAGTAATCTCAGTAATTAACTTTTACCCAGGAGTAAATGATCCAAAAACTCTATAGAAATATCTTATTAATTCTTCATCTGAGTGTGTACTTATGATGTGAAGTTTGTAAGTTACAAATTATTGTCAAAGAAGTCATCTCAATAATCTTATGCTTTGACCTTGACAAAGTGTCCTTAACAACAGAGTGTATTCCTATAACCATTCTTTATGTAATTAGTATAATGAATATGGTATAATAAAGATATTCAAGATATTATTAAAACACAGATTATGGGACACTTGCATCTTTATTGTGGGTCTTATTGAGACCAATTTTAAATTTAAAATTAAACATGATACATACACAAACAAAATATATTTACAATTCCAGGAAATTTAATAATAACATTAAATCCAGCATCTGGATATCTGTGTTAATTTCTAGGGGGGGGGTTGTAAAAATTAGATGAAAAATAAAAGGTTTTAATGTGTAATTCCCATACATAACAACAGTCTTCAATATGAATTGCTAAAAATGAAAGTCACTTTCAAATACTTTGAGGTCTGTGAGAATAAGTTTTTAAAGAGCTCATGCTATCAGAAAATCATATTTTCAATACTTGATTTGACTAGATCTCAGTTTGATAAATGATTACACTTTATCCATAGTCAGTGTCTGACAGTGAAAGATACCATCCTGAGTCCTTTCTTTGTAATCCCGTAAACCAGTCTATGATTGTACTGGATAAATTCGCTGGAAATCATATTTATCTATGTGCTTCTTAAATCCTCCATCCTCTTAAGTTCGGTTTTCTTGTTTCAGTGTTCCAAGAGAGGATATTCTGTTAATCTTTGCATAATCTGATAGTCTTTCACCATTCTAAGAGTAGACATAGATCATTTCCATAAGCCCTCACAAGAGAATCCTGAAAAAATAAAAAAAATAATGTCTTAGTTGAAAAAAGAAAAATTGTAATGCAATATAAGCTTGATGGAATTCTAAATATAGACAAAAAGGGTATAAATACAAGTTGTAACATAAGATTTTGACTTTTCATATTAACCATGGGTAACACCTCTAGTAAAGAAAAGAGTAAAGGAATAAGTAAAATTCAGTTTGGAGAGAGAATTCTTTCAGAGAAAGATGTAGACAGAGGTATACCAGTTAAAATAAAAAAAGATGGCACTATTGAGATCATTTCTCAAGAAGAATATAACCAATTATGTCCAGAAAAGGGTGATCCTAATGTTGTTAGAGATTACATAGAAAGACCCTTGATTGCAGAAGAAGCAAATGAAGAATATAACCATTTCCCAGATAGCATGCTAACATTGGGCCAACGTTGGGTCAATGTCATCGGTTACATTGGGCCAATGTTGGCAAATGACATTGGCCCAATGTAAGTTTGCTCATCGGCCCAATGTTGGCCCGATATGTTGGGCCAACGTTGGCCCAATGTAGAGTGTTATTTCTACAGATATTGGCCCAACATTGCGCCAACATTGGACCAATGAATGCGACATTGGGCCAATGTTGGCCCAACGTCATCAAGAACGTTGGGCCAATGTTGGCAAATGACGTTGGCCCAATGTAAGTTTCCTCATTGGCCCAATGTTGGCCCAATATATTAGACCAACATTGGCCCAATGTGTATAAACATTTTATTGTTAGAAATCTGTATATTAACAAATCCGATCGTCTCTACAATCAGAAAAATATCTACCACCAATCCTACTTGAAAATACAAGTTAGCTTTACTAAATTTACAAGTAAAATCTGACTTGATAAACTTCCTACAATTTATCAAAACAAAATAAATTATCAAAGATAAATTTATTGTTTCTATACAAGGAAAGTAAATGGAAGTTTGAAATAACAATTTTTTTTAATACAGTTAAAAAAAAAGGTTGCCCCTTATTTAGATTGAAATTTGTATATATATAGTAGAATAAATTTCACTTATTTTACTTATATACACTTTTTATTAACAGGTTAATAACCAATCACTGTCCTCCATTGTATTTTTGAATTTTCTTTTCCTGTCTATTCTTATTCTTCCTTCACGATCTTACGCAGTGAAATTCCATAGAAATTACTTCGGCATACAAGCGGGTAATTCGAACAGCTCCTTTAAATGAAAAATAAATCAATTTTATTGTGCAAAAAGAAAGAGAAATGCAGTACCTAATTTACACAAGTTTATAGTATTTTTATTTGATTGTGTATTCGAAACTATAACTACAAAGAATATTCGATTATTAAAAGATTTAACATGTGTAATTTTGGGTGTGACTTTTTTTTAACTTAGATATATTTTTTACAATTTTTCTGCATTATTATGATGTATAACTAATAGTATTTTTCAGGGGAACGGAGCACGTTAATTTTATTACTTACTTTTTAAATTCCCGTCATCTTTGAAAAAGCCGGTTTTCTTTATCTGTCTTCAAATGGAATTCTTTGCAATTTTGTTTTAAAAACATGGCAGCAAATACTCTCCTCTTCATTTACCAAGTTATTTCCACTAATTAAATAAAATTAGAACTTTAATCTTAAGAGATTTGATTTCCCTGAAACATGTGAAACGCAAAGTAACAATTCCAAGCTTTCTTTTTCTAATGGTAGAAAATATAAGAGAAATTTATGAAACGAAACTGACCCAGCCAAAATTTCAAAGATATCTAAAAGTGAAATTTACAAATAAATTTTGATTAAGGTAATAATTAACATAGATCAATGATACATTTTATTTTGTACGTTTTATACAGAAAGTACACATGCAGTGATTAGCGACTGACCTGACTAAAGCAAGCTTAGAAAAGATAAAGATTGCATGAAACAAAATTTAAATTTTCGTTGTGTTTAAAAATATGAAAAAACACTTACATTTCCGTATTTGAATGTCTGGACATAGTTCTAAAAATCCACATTCACATGTCAAAGCTTTCTTTTAGCATAAAATCTTCAACGTTCTGCTGTAGGAAACATCCGAGATTAAAATGTTAGGCGTGCTAAGAGGATGCAGATTTGACCATCCTGTCCTATCAGATATCACAATTACCATAGAAACTGGCCAGTCTCATGCTATGAAAAACTCTGTCCTAATTGCTTGGTCAGAAAATGTTCTCTTATCTTAGGATATGCCCCCTAAATGCAACATTTTAGAAAGTATGTGTTTTGTTCGCCTTGTATATTTTTTTTTATATGCATGTTAATTTTATTAACTTATTATTGTTTAACTTTAAGTTAAATTTATATGTTATGTTTTTCTCTAAAACATGTATTTCATAGAATTATAGAAGTGTTTTAACATTTATACATATTTTAAAGTTTCACAAACTAAAAATATCACTTGATATACATCGTTATGCGTGTGTTGAAATTACTCATGGTATATATGTAACATTAAATGAATATAAATAAGTATTTCTTTTTTCACTTTCCATCTTTTTTTCTCATTTTATAACAAACATTTTACATGCTTCCTGAATTATGAATTCATTCCAATGTTGGTTCAACGTTGTCTATACCAAAAATTGTATTGAAAAAGGTCGTGACTCATCGATGTTGGCCCAACGTTGGTCCAATGTTGTACTCCAAATAAAATCTGATGGCTTAGTGGTGACAAGCTAACAACAGTGCCCCAACGTCGGGCCGACGTTGTTTTCCCAACCAACCTTTACCTCTGAGTAAAATATTGTAATGTTGACATTGACCCAATATTGGGTCAACGTTGTAAACCCAATGTTGTAAACAGCGGTCCTATGTTGGGCTATTGTAGTGTCCTCACCTCATCTTCTGAGTAAAATAGGGTTATCTTGACATTGACCCAACATTGGGCCAACGTTGTATGTCCAACAAACTATAGCAAAATAAGAGCGTAATTCACCAATGTTGGCCCAACGTTGGACCAATGTTGTACTCCCAACAAAATCCGTCAACTAAGTGGTGACAAGCTAACAACAATGGCCCAACGTTGGGCCAACGTTGTGTCCCCAGTCAAACTCGGTCTCTGAGTAAAATAGTGTAATGTTGACATTGGTCCAACATTGGGCCAACGTTGTGTCCCCAACCAACCTCGACCTCTGAGTCAAATAGTGTGATGTTGACATTGGCCCAACATTGGGCCCACGTTGTAAACCCAACGCCAACCATCCGCCAACGGTCCAACCATTAGCCAACGTTGGGCCAACGTAGTCATGCTATCTGGGTTATTACCAAAAGAGGGTAAGAATTACTTGGATTACCCTGAAATACCTTTGACTAGAGAAGAAGTCAAGTTTATAGATGATAAGAGAAAACAGTTGTCAGAAAAAAAGATTGTTAAAAAGACACATGATTTTTAGCCCACAAAATCATTGGAGATACAAGGATTACAAGATATAAGGATTAATGGAGGAAGTCCAAACTGAACTCTTGGAGGACATTGAGGCTTATTATGAGAGTAACTTTTCCAGTATTTCTTTATTACAAAATTATGTATTCTAATAAAAAAAAAGTTTTCACTTTCATTTGTTGTGCCTTAGACCATTTTAAATTGACCTTATGGTCAAGATTGTGATACACACTCTGATAATCATCTATGATGTCTCTATGATGTTTACCTCAAAAGTTTGATTCAGGGTATTTGTGTTCAAAGAGGTGAAGAAACTATACAGACAGATCTAAGATTTTCGAAGCATACATATTAATGAGGTTAAAGGAGATATAACACTAGATTATTATAAAAGAAAGAACACAAACTCATAGAAATGATATTGAAAGTACCTTTTATGAATAAAGTGTCATGCTCCAAGGTGTGCTTTAACAGAAGGTTTACAGCAGTCCCATGCACTCATAAGAAGATCTTGGGTAGTAGAAACACCAGGAAATTTTAATTCCACACAATCAGATCATCTTACATCAGTTATAAGGTTACAGTCTTTATACATAGTCAAGAGGGCCATTAAGATTTCTTTTCTGGTCATCCTGATGAGCCACATTAAAGTATTCTTTCCCTGTGATATAATGTTAATATTAAATGAAAAAATGAGAATTCATAAGCAATTGAAGTCAAAACTTGCTATCTTTACCAATTATGCTATTAAGGAAGCTGGGGTTAACAAATTAGCCATATTTAACTTATTCCATAGATATGCTATCTTTAGCTGTTAACTATCATTTGGCACAGAAAAACTTCATACATTTTAGTTTTAAAATTTGATCATGAATTTTTATGCCTTTTCTTGTGAAGGATATCAATATGGTTTAAACATGACCATGACCACCAAGCCCTCTTTATTTAAAAAATCATATATCATTTACTTATCAATTCCAAAATATAAACATGCATATGTAACAAAATAAATAAATAAAAGTTACAATTGTATCTCATTGAAACTTTACCTTCAAGTTTGTGTGTTTCTATGTTGATTGACAAACTGTGTATTTCCAAAGGAAGACCAGCAGCCAGGCTTCACTTCATAGAGAATGGATTATAGATGGTTAGGAACAAAACATATCTTCCAGGTTGAGGACTGTATAGAAAATAAAACCCATTTTGTTATTATGATTTAAATTACATGAGACAATGCCTCTTATAAATGTAATGTAAAATAATATCTCTTATATATATGGATTTCTTTACTCTAATTAATCATATTAAATGTCATTTGTAAAATGTATTTTTTAAGACAGGTTTATTTAGGATAGACTTTAAATGATGACATGAATAGCAGGCCATACTTTGAGCACATGACAAAACATTATCTCAAATTTCACAGAAATGGGCTATTTAGCATAGCCGACATTAAACATATAGGTGAGTGGTAACATAATCACAATCATAAACAATGTGAAACAACTTTAAAAGACCAACACGGTGGATTACAAGTCTTTTTTCACTGGGGTAAAATCTTGCCGAGATTCGCCATGGCCGCCGAACCCGGACCCGACTGTATAAAGATGAAGTCATACATTCCATGTTGATGACTGTAGAAATAAAAGCATTTTGTTAAATATGACAGAGTACTGCATGAAACAATGCATGTTTAAATACAACATGTACAATGTCAAAAAAGATCATGAAAATATTTTTGTTTAGACTCAAAACAAATTGTTTTTAACATTAACTCGAGATGAGAAAAGTTCATCATGTTATTTATAGATGATAAACAAGCACAACTAATGTATTAATATCACAAATAAAATGATTATTAAATTAATTATTTAGACACTAAAAGACTTTTTATTAACAGCAGATTCAATTTTGGTTTAATAGCTATCAGTAATGCATACAGAAAAATACATATTTTATTTTTTTTTAGCATCATCACAGTACAACATGTAGTCCTTCATTTTTTTTGAAAAGCTCATTACCAAGAAACAAAAGTGAAAATGAAAATATATGTATACCATATATCACACATATTTAGAATCAAAACAAAAAGTAAATGATTTAGGATTAATCTTTTGTAAATTCTTACTTTTCTCTTATTAGATTCCTAATTAATATATCTTTGATCACCATTTAGTAAGTCTGAATTCCATGGGTAACATACATAATGAATTATGAAATTATATCATGATTTATATGAATGTAAGTTAGAGACAACAGATCACATAAGTATTACACAGTAATTAAATTAACCATATAATCATGCTTAAATGCAAATATGACCTTCATAGGGAATGTAAACAATTAAAAAAAACAAGACAAACTTACCAGAGATATCCAAATATATGCCCAATAAGCCTATCCATTAAATAATCCAGTGAAATAACATCTCAGCTGATCCTGAAAAAATCATACAATACAGTGATACACATTTAACCTCATTTTACAAAGTAAGTAAAGCAATAATTTACAGACAAAAGGGATAGAAATGTAAAAAGATACCATGTATTTTATCAAAATTTAGTGAATATTTTTCTGATTGAAATTCAATCATAGAATGACCTATCATAGAAATATTAAATGTACTCTGAGTTACATGCAGGTTATATAACTTTAAATCACATGAAATGAGGATAAATACAGTATTTAAATTCAAAATAGAACTTTACATATAAATCATGGTTAAATGCAAAGATGACCTTCATAGGAAATGTAAACAAAAATAAGACAAACTTACCTGTAGAATATATATGTCAGAAAGGAGATTTCAAAATTTCAAAAATGAACACGCTCTCAACATTCACATGACAAGAATGCATCAGGATGTTTACTTCCGTGGTCATAGAGAAATTGAGCTTTATACAAGAAAAGTTTCATAACATAACAATCATCAAAGTAAAAGAGAGGAAAAACAAAAGATAGTCCTACATTTTTTGAAAATCTATGTTGACTTCTTAGAAACAAAAGTGAAAATGAAACTTTAATTTTACAAGTGTATGACGTCATAATGCATAGGGTAGCTCGCTGACGTGGATGACGTCACAATGCATAGGTAAGTTTTACCGTACTTTTTGCACACGGCACTTTATAGATGATGCAAGAGGAATATAAGGAAACACAGGTAAAAGGTATATTTCTTTTGCACACGACCCTAATTTTTTGCACACGGTTCTTTACAGTTGATGCAAACAGGTATAAAAACGCAGGTAAAACGTATTGATTCTTGTTATAATCTGTCTTGTGTGTGTTATTTGTTATTGTTTTCAGTAAAAAATCCAGGTTTTTGTTATTTGTCTTTTTCAGTAAAAAACCAGTTTGAACTGGTTAGGCTGTCTAGACTGTGAAGCGTGACGTCATAATGACATTCTTGTAATGTTTTTTGCACACGGTGCATTTACCTGTATAGTTAGCATAAACAAAACGTTGTACCAACGTACCAATGTAAACACAGTGTAAACAACTCCGTATTTAGGGGATAGGTTAGGTTAGGGTTAAAAAGGGGTTAGGGTTAGAGGGGGCTAAGGGGGATAGGGTTAGTTAGGACTAGGGGGTTAGGGTTAGTTAGGGCTAGGGGGGGTACGGGTTAGGGTTAGTAAGGGCTAGGGGGAGGGTTAGTTTGGATTAGGACTGCACTCAGTTGACCCCCCTATCCCCCAGGGGCTGCACTCCCTTGACACCCCCCTATCCCCCAGGGGCTGCACTCAGTTGACCCACCTATCCCCTCCACCAATCAAAACTGATCACGTGGTTTCTCTCAGCCAATCAGAATGCGGTCCTAGCTTGACGGTTTATACTACTAATGTTAATCTAATTTAATCTGTCTGTAATAAAATCTTAACAAAAAATTTGTTGATAGATATACACTGGCGGATTTAAGGGGGGGCGTGGGGGGGGGGGCCCACGCCCCCCCCCTGTCCCTAAAATTTTCAAAGTATGCTGTAACTAATATTTATAATGCCACATTTTGGTACAAAACTAACAAAACCACTGTTATTCTGCCTTGTTTTACTCTTAAAATACACAGAAATCCAGGAGCTTCCGGGGGCGGCGCCCCCTGGGTCCCTACCATATCAAAGTATGATATGACTAGTATTAAACAGTTACGCATCGTACTTTGGTACATCACTATCTTATACCACTATAATAGTAAGTCATTAAATCGTTTATTATACATGTAGTGGCATTACAATGAGATTTGAGAAATATTCACCAGGACTTTGCCCTGGACCCACTGGGGGCCTTAAGGCGGCCCCCAGACCCCTTGCCTCAACAAAGTTATCCACCCCCCCCCCCCCCAACCACAAATCCTGTTTCCGCCCCTGACATAGATATAGATTCACTTCTGCAAACTATAATTTACGACCGTAAACCATAGTTAAGAGTTGTTAATCATAGTTTCACAAATCATAGTGGAAACTGTATTTATCAGATACTAGTAATCTATGTTTTGCAAACGCAATTGAATATTTTTAGTGTTTAGCATAGTTACGTTTCTGAAACATAGATACAGCACTATGGTTTACAGTTACCGATACTAATATTCTTGACCTTTTTGCACTTACACGGGATTTATATTTAAATTATTGTTTGGGGTTACTTTCAAATGTTTATCAAAATTGAACTTATTCTTAAAAAAGATCATATTTCATGGAAAATTTGAAATCAGACACCAAGAATATGAATAAGTAACAAATAATTATGAAAAGGAATGAACATCATTTCATGATAAATATCACAAAAATGTATACATGATCTACAACATATGAACATCTTTGACTTAGAAACATTTCTTCAAGATATTACACTTTGGGTTAGGGTTAGGGTTAGTTTTTTGGCAACTGAAGATTTCTTAGTATTTTTGCATTTCTTCAAAATAGTTACATGTGTAAATAACAGTAAGTTGTATGCATTGTAATTTCATTACACAAGATAGTCTTGGATTTGTCAACTTAATTAAGTCAAGATCTAGTAAATGAAAGGTGAAAACATGTTTCTCTAAGTCAAGAACTATATTTTCGTTAACATTCTTACCAAAATATATATATATTGATTTAAGATTATTTCATTTCGGCATGAGTTTGAATTGAATTCTGTGCATTTCAAAATGCAACTTATTTCTATTGAAGCTGTAAAGTACGGGAAAAGATGACATTGAATTAATTATGACGTCATAATGGATCTAGCACATGCTAAACATGCACATTCATTAGTTAGTAAGTAAGTAAGTAAAGAAGTCGGTTCAGTTTATGCATCAAATGTGGTCCTGTAGATATACCAATTGATTAATCAACACCTGAGTTTTAATTTGAAGCATTAAAATAAAATAAATACTTGGTGCTTCATATCCTTTTAAAAAATGTCTGGTAAAAGTTCAGGTCTTGGAGAACTGGCTTTATGAAATTGCAATGTTCTTGAATTTTTAGGTAAACAGGTATAATTAAAGGGGCCAACTATAGTTTCCATTGCGCAATATTTCGCGCATCATAGTAAAATGAAGCGTATGTACTGTTTTAATGCAACTTTTTTCGCTTAATTATTGAAATTAAACAAAATTAAGATATTGTAGGTATAAAAATGTAATTAAAGTTTGATATGAATAACTGATTTTTTAAGCGATTTTGCAATTGATAGGTAGGTTGACGTCGTTGCAGTGTGTTTTTGACGTTATGATAATCTGTAGCTCTTAAAGAAAGGGGTATTAAAATATCATTATGGAAAAAGTAATAAATATATGCTCTTGAAATTGACAACATAGATATTTAAGAATATCCCCAATATTTTTATTATGTTTTCATGTGAATCTATTGTGTACGTCATATTTTGTAATACTCTATAAAAATAGTAAAATTTGCTAATTTTTTGTATTTTGAGATGCCCCCTCTGGTAACAAGACGGTAGAATTTTGTGTTTCTTACATAAATTGTATAATATAGTATTACTCATCAAATATTATAGTTTGAACAAAATGTCTAATATAAGCTAAAAATTGGCATTTTCCTATATGATCCTTTAGTAAATGTACCTGTATTTTGAGACGGTCCCTCAAAAATACCTGGACTGGACAGTAGATTTTCCCCAAACTTTGAATGTATACTGAAGTTTTGCTATTGTAGTTTTCACACAATAAAACTATAGTCGGCCCCCTTAAGTACTTTCAGTAAAGAAAAAAAATAATATGAGCGCACTCTCTGATGTAAAAATTAAAACATGTCCATTAATCCTCAGAAACAGCTCTATTATTCACTAGTTGTAAGTTTTAGATCAGAGGTTGCGCTCTATATCAAATACCGAAAAATAGCTTTAAAAATTGACCGTTTTTGTAGATTTTTTCAAAATATAAGGAAATTGACGCATTTCGTGACGTCATAATGCATTGACTAGCCAGAAAATGACGCCATTTTTGATAGATATGCAGTCACCATAGATGTAAGTGATATGCAAAGTATAATTATTAATTAAAACTATGCAGTTTCAGTTTTTCGAGAAATTCACAGGGCCAAATAAGGCAAAAGTGAACCTTGTTCTTTATTTAAAGTCGGCATTTTATACATTGCATAACAAGAAATGTTTTGGAAGGCAAGTTTTACAGGCTGTACCACAGGAACGAGTTTGGTGAATTTTTGACCCTAGTATAATATACTGGGGATATGAAAAATTCAAGCTAGTTTGGTGCCTGTGGGCTGTACTACTACATTTAAAAATAAGCGGGAAATATATTATGCCTCACTGTCAGCTTTTATCACAGGCACCTACAGGTAGTATGGATACCCCCCTCTTTTTATGAAAAAAAATGTAAGAGTGTATAATACCTTCAAAATATATAATTTTATAATATAATAAATACAATTTACTATTTTATTATACCAATAGGGTCATTCTTTAAACGTGAGAAAAAGTACATTCTGCTTTCATATAACGACATATAGATGTGTTTGACAGGGATTATATATATTTTTGAGGTATTATGCACCTTTACATTTTTTTCAGAAAAAAGGGGGATATCCATACTACAGGTGCCTGTGCTTTTATCTGGTTGATAAGCAAGTACTAATTTATCATTTTGAAAAGTTTGAAAATCTTGTGACAAAGACTTTTCCGACATAGGTTCTACCTTTAAAAAAATGAAGGTACATCAAAATGTCAAATGTCCATGTAAAATTGTATCCACAAATAAGTAGAAGACACGGAGTAAACTGTTCATAAAAACATCAGTAACATGATCAAGAGTGATGTTTAAAATTAATTCAAAAGTAAACCCAGAGGAGTTCTGATGACCTTCTCCATAAAAATGAAATTAAAACATTCCCCATAATTTTTTTTTATTATTACATGCTGAAGCCGATAGATAGGTCACATCAGGGTTCCTGTGACGTCACAATACAGATATAGGTAAATTTTAGGATGAGAAAGGAGACTCTATAACAAGACAGTTATTTTCGATAAAAATTACCTATTATTTCAATAAAAACGTAATACAAAAGCATTTTCCCCACAATGTCTTCCATGCGTCCAATATTCCTCACAAGTCGGTTTTGACGGTTAAGAGAGAGAGAGAGAGAGAGAGAGAGAGAGAGAGAGAGAGAGAGAAGGTAAACTTGAGATAAACACTTAAAGCTAAACTTGAGAAAAACACTTAAAGCTGAAGCTGAATCTAGATAAAGGTAATGAATATTTCTTAATAACTTTTTGAGTAAGGGTCAAAAGTCTGATTTTGAGGTTTCTCTAGACATTTGCAGTCTGAATAACATGTCCTAAAGTCATTTCAAATACTCTTTATAAAAGACATTTATGGGATAGTAAGAAACTCAATTTATGCGGTTTTTTCTCATAACCGG